>NW_022987802.1:280067-550009 GCF_902827165.1 Trematomus bernacchii
ACTTGGGCACTTTAGCTAGTGTTTAAAGTCTGGCCGACTGTTTTAATTCAAAAGGAGAGTGAATCTGAAGCGTTACCCAGTGAGCAGCGCCACAACATGGCTACATGGGTGTTAAAGTGGTCAACTGTTTAATTCAGTCTCAATTGTCATTTTTAGACGCTGTACATTGGAGTCAACAAACACGGAGAGATTAGGACATAAACATGTCAGTATAGACTGAACATTGTTCATATTAATCATATTACATTTATTAAATGTACAATAAACTAAAACTGCAGAATCACTGATTCAAGCAGCTTATCATACTCAAATGAAGACAAGCACCCAGGGGGGCGAAAGAGGACACATTGACCCAGCAGTTAGGTGCTCAAAACGTGGGTAAAGGTGGTGTCAAACAGTGGGGGTAACATGTTTCAAATGACAGCACACTGCTGCTTGTTGGCAGGCTGACTCAGTTCACTTGTCTCACACACACCCAGGGGGGCGAAAGAGGACACATTGGAGCACACATTGACCCAGCAGTAAGTGCTTGAAAACGTGGGTAAAGGTGTGTTAAAACAGGTGGGGTAACATGTTTCAAAATGACAGCATGGTGCTGCTTGTTTGGCAGGCTGACTCACTTCACTTGTCTCCACACACCCAGGGGGGTGAAAGAGGACACATTGACCCAGCAGTAAGAGCTTGAAACGTGGGTAAATGTGTGTTAAAACAGTGGGGTAACATTGTTTCAAATGACAGCACACTGCTGCTTGTTGGCGGCTGACTCACTTCACTTGTCTCACACACACCCAGGGGGGTGAAAGAGGACACATTGACCCAGCAGTAAGTCCTCAAACGTGGGTAACGTATGTGTTAAAAACTGTGGGGTAAACATGTTTCAAATGACAGCACGGTGCTGCTTGTTGGCAGGCTGGACTCACTTCACTTGTCTCACACACACCCAGGGGGAAGAAAGAGGACACATTGGAGCACACATTGACCCAGCAGTAAGTGCTCAAAACTTGGGCACTTTAGTGTTTAAAGTCTGGCCGACTGTTTTAATTCAACAGGAGAGTGAATCTGAAGCGTTACCCAGTGAGCAGCGCCACAAACATGGCTACATGGGTGTTAAAAGTGGTCAAACTGTTTTAATTCAGTCTCAATTGTCATTTTTAGACGCTGTACATTGGAGTCAACAAACACGGAGAGATAAGGACATAAACATGTCAGTATAGACTGAACATTGTTCATATTAATCATATTTAATTTATTAAATGTACAATAAACTAAAACTGCAGAATCACTGATTCAAGCAGCTTATCATACTCAAATGAAGACAAGCACCCAGGGGGGCGAAAGAGGACACATTGACCCAGCAGTAGGTGCTCAAAAACGTGGGTAAAGGTGTGTTAAACAGTGGGGTAACATGTTTCAAATGACAGCATGGTGCTGCTTGTTGGCAGGCTGACTCACTTCACTTGTCTCACACACACCCAGGGGGGCGAAAGAGGACACATTGACCCAGCAGTAGGTGCTCAAAACGTGGGTAAAGGTGTGTCAAACAGTGGGGTAACATGTTTCAAATGACAGCACACTGCTGCTTGTTGGCAGGCTGACTCAGTTCACTTGTCTCACCACACACCCAGGGGGGGCGAAAGAGGACACACTGGAGGACACATTGACCCAGCAGTAGGTGCTCAAAACGTGGGTAAAGGTGTGTTAAACAGTGGGGTAACATGTTTCAAATGACAGCATGGTGCTGCTTGTTGGCAGGCTGACTCACTTCACTTGTCTCACACACACCCAGGGGGGTGAAAGAGGACACATTGGAGGACACATTGACCCAGCAGTAAGAGCTCAAAACGTGGGTAAAGGTGTGTCAAACAGTGGGGTAACATGTTTCAAATGACAGCACACTGCTGCTTGTTGGCAGGCTGACTCAGTTCACTTGTCTCACACACACCCAGGGGGGCGAAAGAGGACACACTGGAGGACACATTGACCCAGCAGTAGGTGCTCAAAACGTGGGTAAAGGTGTGTCAAACAGTGGGGTGACATGTTTCAAATGACAGCACACTGCTGCTTGTTGGCAGGCTGACTCAGTTCACTTGTCTCACACACACCCAGGGGTTGAAAGAGGACACATTGACCCAGCAGTAAGAGCTCAAAACGTGGGTAAAGGTGTGTTAAACAGTGGGGTAACATGTTTCAAATGACAGCACACTGCTGCTTGTTGGCAGGCTGACTCACTTCACTTGTCTCACACACACCCAGGGGGGTGAAAGAGGACACATTAACCCAGCAGTAAGAGCTCAAAACGTGGGTAACGGTGTGTTAAACAGTGGGGTAACATGTTTCAAATGACAGCATGGTGCTGCTTGTTGGCAGGCTGACTCACTTCACTTGTCTCACACACACCCAGGGGGAAGAAAGAGGACACATTGGAGCACACATTGACCCAGCAGTAAGTGCTCAAAACTTGGGCACTTTAGTGTTTAAAGTCTGGCCGACTGTTTTAATTCAAAAGGAGAGTGAATTTGAAGCGTTACCCAGTGAGCAGCGCCACAAACATGGCTACATGGGTGTTAAAAGTGGTCAAACTGTTTTAATTCAGTCACAATTGTCATTTTTAGACGCTGTACATTGGAGTCAACAAACACGGAGAGATAAGGACATAAACATGTCAGTATAGACTGAACATTGTTCATATTAATCATATTTAATTTATTAAATGTACAATAAACTAAAAACTGCAGAATCACTGATTCAAGCAGCTTATCATACTCAAATGAAGACAAGCACCCAGGGGGGGCGAAAGAGGACACATTGGAGGACACATTGACCCAGCAGTAAGAGCTCAAAACGTGGGTAAAGGTGTGTTAAACAGTGGGGTAACATGTTTCAAATGACAGCATGGTGCTGCTTGTTGGCAGGCTGACTCACTTCACTTGTCTCACACACACCCAGGGGGAAGAAAGAGGACACATTGGAGCACACATTGACCCAGCAGTAAGTGCTCAAAACTTGGGCACTTTAGTGTTTAAAGTCTGGCCGACTGTTTTAATTCAAAAGGAGAGTGAATTTGAAGCGTTACCCAGTGAGCAGCGCCACAAACATGGCTACATGGGTGTTAAAAGTGGTCAAACTGTTTTAATTCAGTCACAATTGTCATTTTTAGACGCTGTACATTGGAGTCAACAAACACGGAGAGATAAGGACATAAACATGTCAGTATAGACTGAACATTGTTCATATTAATCATATTTAATTTATTAAATGTACAATCAACTAAAAACTGCAGAATCACTGATTCAAGCAGCTTATCATACTCAAATGAAGACAAGCACCCAGGGGGAAGAAAGAGGACACATTGACCCAGCAGTAAGAGCTCAAAACGTGGGTAAAGGTGTGTTAAACAGTGGGGTAACATGTTTCAAATGACAGCACACTGCTGCTTGTTGGCAGGCTGACTCAGTTCACTTGTCTCACACACACCCAGGGGGGGCGAAAGAGGACACACTGGAGGACACATTGACCCAGCAGTAGGTGCTCAAAACGTGGGTAACGGTGTGTTAAACAGTGGGGTAACATGTTTCAAATGACAGCATGGTGCTGCTTGTTGGCAGGCTGACTCACTTCACTTGTCTCACACACACCCAGGGGGAAGAAAGAGGACACATTGGAGCACACATTGACCCAGCAGTAAGTGCTCAAAACTTGGGCACTTTAGTGTTTAAAGTCTGGCCGACTGTTTTAATTCAAAAGGAGAGTGAATTTGAAGCGTTACCCAGTGAGCAGCGCCACAAACATGGCTACATGGGTGTTAAAAGTGGTCAAACTGTTTTAATTCAGTCACAATTGTCATTTTTAGACGCTGTACATTGGAGTCAACAAACACGGAGAGATAAGGACATAAACATGTCAGTATAGACTGAACATTGTTCATATTAATCATATTTAATTTATTAAATGTACAATAAACTAAAAACTGCAGAATCACTGATTCAAGCAGCTTATCATACTCAAATGAAGACAAGCACCCAGGGGGAAGAAAGAGGACACATTGACCCAGCAGTAAGAGCTCAAAACGTGGGTAAAGGTGTGTTAAACAGTGGGGTAACATGTTTCAAATGACAGCACACTGCTGCTTGTTGGCAGGCTGACTCAGTTCACTTGTCTCACACACACCCAGGGGGGGCGAAAGAGGACACACTGGAGGACACATTGACCCAGCAGTAGGTGCTCAAAACGTGGGTAAAGGTGTGTTAAACAGTGGGGGTAACATGTTTCAAATGACAGCATGGTGCTGCTTGTTGGCAGGCTGACTCACTTCACTTGTCTCACACACACCCAGGGGGAAGAAAGAGGACACATTGGAGCACACATTGACCCAGCAGTAAGTGCTCAAAACTTGGGCACTTTAGTGTTTAAAGTCTGGCCGACTGTTTTAATTCAAAAGGAGAGTGAATTTGAAGCGTTACCCAGTGAGCAGCGCCACAAACATGGCTACATGGGTGTTAAAAAGTGGTCAAACTGTTTTAATTCAGTCACAATTGTCATTTTTAGACGCTGTACATTGGAGTCAACAAACACGGAGAGATAAGGACATAAACATGTCAGTATAGACTGAACATTGTTCATATTAATCATATTTAATTTATTAAATGTACAATAAACTAAAAACTGCAGAATCACTGATTCAAGCAGCTTATCATACTCAAATGAAGACAAGCACCCAGGGGGAAGAAAGAGGACACATTGACCCAGCAGTAAGAGCTCAAAACGTGGGTAAAGGTGTGTTAAACAGTGGGGTAACATGTTTCAAATGACAGCATGGTGCTGCTTGTTGGCAGGCTGACTCACTTCACTTGTCTCACACACACCCAGGGGGAAGAAAGAGGACACATTGGAGCACACATTGACCCAGCAGTAAGTGCTCAAAACTTGGGCACTTTAGTGTTTAAAGTCTGGCCGACTGTTTTAATTCAAAAGGAGAGTGAATTTGAAGCGTTACCCAGTGAGCAGCGCCACAAACATGGCTACATGGGTGTTAAAAGTGGTCAAACTGTTTTAATTCAGTCACAATTGTCATTTTTAGACGCTGTACATTGGAGTCAACAAACACGGAGAGATAAGGACATAAACATGTCAGTATAGACTGAACATTGTTCATATTAATCATATTTAATTTATTAAATGTACAATAAACTAAAAACTGCAGAATCACTGATTCAAGCAGCTTATCATACTCAAATGAAGACAAGCACCCAGGGGGAAGAAAGAGGACACATTGACCCAGCAGTAAGAGCTCAAAACGTGGGTAAAGGTGTGTTAAACAGTGGGGTAACATGTTTCAAATGACAGCACACTGCTGCTTGTTGGCAGGCTGACTCAGTTCACTTGTCTCACACACACCCAGGGGGGGCGAAAGAGGACACACTGGAGGACACATTGACCCAGCAGTAGGTGCTCAAAACGTGGGTAAAGGTGTGTTAAACAGTGGGGTAACATGTTTCAAATGACAGCATGGTGCTGCTTGTTGGCAGGCTGACTCACTTCACTTGTCTCACACACACCCAGGGGGGTGAAAGAGGACACATTGGAGGACACATTGACCCAGCAGTAAGAGCTCAAAACGTGGGTAAAGGTGTGTCAAACAGTGGGGTAACATGTTTCAAATGACAGCACACTGCTGCTTGTTGGCAGGCTGACTCAGTTCACTTGTCTCACACACACCCAGGGGGGGCGAAAGAGGACACACTGGAGGACACATTGACCCAGCAGTAGGTGCTCAAAACGTGGGTAAATGTGTGTTAAACAGTGGGGTAACATGTTTCAAATGACAGCACACTGCTGCTTGTTGGCAGGCTGACTCACTTCACTTGTCTCACACACACCCAGGGGGGTGAAAGAGGACACATTGACCCAGCAGTAAGAGCTCAAAACGTGGGTAAATGTGTGTTAAACAGTGGGGTAACATGTTTCAAATGACAGCACACTGCTGCTTGTTGGCAGGCTGACTCACTTCACTTGTCTCACACACACCCAGGGGGGTGAAAGAGGACACATTGACCCAGCAGTAAGTCCTCAAAACGTGGGTAACGGTGTGTTAAACTGTGGGGTAACATGTTTCAAATGACAGCACGGTGCTGCTTGTTGGCAGGCTGACTCACTTCACTTGTCTCACACACACCCAGGGGGGTGAAAGAGGACACATTGACCCAGCAGTAAGTCCTCAAAACGTGGGTAACGGTGTGTTAAACTGTGGGGTAACATGTTTCAAATGACAGCACGGTGCTGCTTGTTGGCAGGCTGACTCACTTCACTTGTCTCACACACACCCAGGGGGAAGAAAGAGGACACATTGGAGCACACATTGACCCAGCAGTAAGTGCTCAAAACTTGGGCACTTTAGTGTTTAAAGTCTGGCCGACTGTTTTAATTCAAAAGGAGAGTGAATCTGAAGCGTTACCCAGTGAGCAGCGCCACAAACATGGCTACATGGGTGTTAAAAGTGGTCAAACTGTTTTAATTCAGTCTCAATTGTCATTTTTAGACGCTGTACATTGGAGTCAACAAACACGGAGAGATAAGGACATAAACATGTCAGTATAGACTGAACATTGTTCATATTAATCATATTACATTTATTAAATGTACAATAAACTAAAAACTGCAGAATCACTGATTCAAGCAGCTTATCATACTCAAATGAAGACAAGCACCCAGGGGGGCGAAAGAGGACACATTGACCCAGCAGTAGGTGCTCAAAACGTGGGTAAAGGTGTGTCAAACAGTGGGGTAACATGTTTCAAATGACAGCACACTGCTGCTTGTTGGCAGGCTGACTCAGTTCACTTGTCTCACACACACCCAGGGGGGGCGAAAGAGGACACACTGGAGGACACATTGACCCAGCAGTAAGTGCTTGAAACGTGGGTAAAGGTGTGTTAAACAGTGGGGTAACATGTTTCAAATGACAGCACACTGCTGCTTGTTGGCAGGCTGACTCAGTTCACTTGTCTCACACACACCCAGGGGGGCGAAAGAGGACACATTGGAGCACACATTGACCCAGCAGTAAGTGCTTGAAACGTGGGTAAATGTGTGTTAAACAGTGGGGTAACATGTTTCAAATGACAGCATGGTGCTGCTTGTTGGCAGGCTGACTCACTTCACTTGTCTCACACACACCCAGGGGGGTGAAAGAGGACACATTGGAGGACACATTGACCCAGCAGTAAGAGCTTGAAACGTGGGTAAATGTGTGTTAAACAGTGGGGTAACATGTTTCAAATGACAGCACACTGCTGCTTGTTGGCAGGCTGACTCACTTCACTTGTCTCACACACACCCAGGGGGGTGAAAGAGGACACATTGACCCAGCAGTAAGTCCTCAAAACGTGGGTAACGGTGTGTTAAACTGTGGGGTAACATGTTTCAAATGACAGCACGGTGCTGCTTGTTGGCAGGCTGACTCACTTCACTTGTCTCACACACACCCAGGGGGAAGAAAGAGGACACATTGGAGCACACATTGACCCAGCAGTAAGTGCTCAAAACTTGGGCACTTTAGTGTTTAAAGTCTGGCCGACTGTTTTAATTCAAAAGGAGAGTGAATCTGAAGCGTTACCCAGTGAGCAGCGCCACAAACATGGCTACATGGGTGTTAAAAGTGGTCAAACTGTTTTAATTCAGTCTCAATTGTCATTTTTAGACGCTGTACATTGGAGTCAACAAACACGGAGAGATAAGGACATAAACATGTCAGTATAGACTGAACATTGTTCATATTAATCATATTTAATTTATTAAATGTACAATAAACTAAAAACTGCAGAATCACTGATTCAAGCAGCTTATCATACTCAAATGAAGACAAGCACCCAGGGGGGCGAAAGAGGACACATTGACCCAGCAGTAGGTGCTCAAAACGTGGGTAAAGGTGTGTTAAACAGTGGGGTAACATGTTTCAAATGACAGCATGGTGCTGCTTGTTGGCAGGCTGACTCACTTCACTTGTCTCACACACACCCAGGGGGGCGAAAGAGGACACATTGACCCAGCAGTAGGTGCTCAAAACGTGGGTAAAGGTGTGTCAAACAGTGGGGTAACATGTTTCAAATGACAGCACACTGCTGCTTGTTGGCAGGCTGACTCAGTTCACTTGTCTCACACACACCCAGGGGGGGCGAAAGAGGACACACTGGAGGACACATTGACCCAGCAGTAGGTGCTCAAAACGTGGGTAAAGGTGTGTTAAACAGTGGGGTAACATGTTTCAAATGACAGCATGGTGCTGCTTGTTGGCAGGCTGACTCACTTCACTTGTCTCACACACACCCAGGGGGGTGAAAGAGGACACATTGGAGGACACATTGACCCAGCAGTAAGAGCTCAAAACGTGGGTAAAGGTGTGTCAAACAGTGGGGTAACATGTTTCAAATGACAGCACACTGCTGCTTGTTGGCAGGCTGACTCAGTTCACTTGTCTCACACACACCCAGGGGGGGCGAAAGAGGACACACTGGAGGACACATTGACCCAGCAGTAGGTGCTCAAAACGTGGGTAAAGGTGTGTCAAACAGTGGGGTAACATGTTTCAAATGATAGCACATTGCTGCTTGTTGGCAGGCTGACTCAGTTCACTTGTCTCACACACACCCAGGGGGGGCGAAAGAGGACACATTGACCCAGCAGTAAGAGCTCAAAACGTGGGTAAAGGTGTGTTAAACAGTGGGGTGACATGTTTCAAATGACAGCACACTGCTGCTTGTTGGCAGGCTGACTCACTTCACTTGTCTCACACACACCCAGGGGGGTGAAAGAGGACACATTGGAGGACACATTGACCCAGCAGTAAGAGCTCAAAACGTGGGTAAAGGTGTGTCAAACAGTGGGGTAACATGTTTCAAATGACAGCACACTGCTGCTTGTTGGCAGGCTGACTCAGTTCACTTGTCTCACACACACCCAGGGGGGGCGAAAGAGGACACACTGGAGGACACATTGACCCAGCAGTAGGTGCTCAAAACGTGGGTAAAGGTGTGTCAAACAGTGGGGTAACATGTTTCAAATGACAGCACACTGCTGCTTGTTGGCAGGCTGACTCAGTTCACTTGTCTCACACACACCCAGGGGGGTGAAAGAGGACACATTGACCCAGCAGTAAGTCCTCAAAACGTGGGTAACGGTGTGTTAAACTGTGGGGTAACATGTTTCAAATGACAGCACGGTGCTGCTTGTTGGCAGGCTGACTCACTTCACTTGTCTCACACACACCCAGGGGGGTGAAAGAGGACACATTGACCCAGCAGTAAGTCCTCAAAACGTGGGTAACGGTGTGTTAAACTGTGGGGTAACATGTTTCAAATGACAGCACGGTGCTGCTTGTTGGCAGGCTGACTCACTTCACTTGTCTCACACACACCCAGGGGGAAGAAAGAGGACACATTGGAGCACACATTGACCCAGCAGTAAGTGCTCAAAACTTGGGCACTTTAGTGTTTAAAGTCTGGCCGACTGTTTTAATTCAAAAGGAGAGTGAATCTGAAGCGTTACCCAGTGAGCAGCGCCACAAACATGGCTACATGGGTGTTAAAAGTGGTCAAACTGTTTTAATTCAGTCTCAATTGTCATTTTTAGACGCTGTACATTGGAGTCAACAAACACGGAGAGATAAGGACATAAACATGTCAGTATAGACTGAACATTGTTCATATTAATCATATTTAATTTATTAAATGTACAATAAACTAAAAACTGCAGAATCACTGATTCAAGCAGCTTATCATACTCAAATGAAGACAAGCACCCAGGGGGGCGAAAGAGGACACATTGACCCAGCAGTAGGTGCTCAAAACGTGGGTAAAGGTGTGTTAAACAGTGGGGTAACATGTTTCAAATGACAGCATGGTGCTGCTTGTTGGCAGGCTGACTCACTTCACTTGTCTCACACACACCCAGGGGGGGCGAAAGAGGACACATTGACCCAGCAGTAGGTGCTCAAAACGTGGGTAAAGGTGTGTCAAACAGTGGGGTAACATGTTTCAAATGACAGCACACTGCTGCTTGTTGGCAGGCTGACTCAGTTCACTTGTCTCACACACACCCAGGGGGGGCGAAAGAGGACACACTGGAGGACACATTGACCCAGCAGTAGGTGCTCAAAACGTGGGTAAAGGTGTGTTAAACAGTGGGGTAACATGTTTCAAATGACAGCATGGTGCTGCTTGTTGGCAGGCTGACTCAGTTCACTTGTCTCACACACACCCAGGGGGGGCGAAAGAGGACACATTGACCCAGCAGTAAGAGCTCAAAACGTGGGTAAAGGTGTGTTAAACAGTGGGGTGACATGTTTCAAATGACAGCACACTGCTGCTTGTTGGCAGGCTGACTCACTTCACTTGTCTCACACACACCCAGGGGGGTGAAAGAGGACACATTGACCCAGCAGTAAGTCCTCAAAACGTGGGTAACGGTGTGTTAAACTGTGGGGTAACATGTTTCAAATGACAGCACGGTGCTGCTTGTTGGCAGGCTGACTCACTTCACTTGTCTCACACACACCCAGGGGGAAGAAAGAGGACACATTGGAGCACACATTGACCCAGCAGTAAGTGCTCAAAACTTGGGCACTTTAGTGTTTAAAGTCTGGCCGACTGTTTTAATTCAAAAGGAGAGTGAATCTGAAGCGTTACCCAGTGAGCAGCGCCACAAACATGGCTACATGGGTGTTAAAAGTGGTCAAACTGTTTTAATTCAGTCTCAATTGTCATTTTTAGACGCTGTACATTGGAGTCAACAAACACGGAGAGATAAGGACATAAACATGTCAGTATAGACTGAACATTGTTCATATTAATCATATTTAATTTATTAAATGTACAATAAACTAAAAACTGCAGAATCACTGATTCAAGCAGCTTATCATACTCAAATGAAGACAAGCACCCAGGGGGGCGAAAGAGGACACATTGACCCAGCAGTAGGTGCTCAAAACGTGGGTAAAGGTGTGTTAAACAGTGGGGTAACATGTTTCAAATGACAGCATGGTGCTGCTTGTTGGCAGGCTGACTCACTTCACTTGTCTCACACACACCCAGGGGGGCGAAAGAGGACACATTGACCCAGCAGTAGGTGCTCAAAACGTGGGTAAAGGTGTGTCAAACAGTGGGGTAACATGTTTCAAATGACAGCACACTGCTGCTTGTTGGCAGGCTGACTCAGTTCACTTGTCTCACACACACCCAGGGGGGGCGAAAGAGGACACACTGGAGGACACATTGACCCAGCAGTAGGTGCTCAAAACGTGGGTAAAGGTGTGTCAAACAGTGGGGTAACATGTTTCAAATGACAGCACACTGCTGCTTGTTGGCAGGCTGACTCAGTTCACTTGTCTCACACACACCCAGGGGGGTGAAAGAGGACACATTGACCCAGCAGTAAGTCCTCAAAACGTGGGTAACGGTGTGTTAAACTGTGGGGTAACATGTTTCAAATGACAGCACGGTGCTGCTTGTTGGCAGGCTGACTCACTTCACTTGTCTCACACACACCCAGGGGGGTGAAAGAGGACACATTGACCCAGCAGTAAGTCCTCAAAACGTGGGTAACGGTGTGTTAAACTGTGGGGTAACATGTTTCAAATGACAGCACGGTGCTGCTTGTTGGCAGGCTGACTCACTTCACTTGTCTCACACACACCCAGGGGGAAGAAAGAGGACACATTGGAGCACACATTGACCCAGCAGTAAGTGCTCAAAACTTGGGCACTTTAGTGTTTAAAGTCTGGCCGACTGTTTTAATTCAAAAGGAGAGTGAATCTGAAGCGTTACCCAGTGAGCAGCGCCACAAACATGGCTACATGGGTGTTAAAAGTGGTCAAACTGTTTTAATTCAGTCTCAATTGTCATTTTTAGACGCTGTACATTGGAGTCAACAAACACGGAGAGATAAGGACATAAACATGTCAGTATAGACTGAACATTGTTCATATTAATCATATTACATTTATTAAATGTACAATAAACTAAAAACTGCAGAATCACTGATTCAAGCAGCTTATCATACTCAAATGAAGACAAGCACCCAGGGGGGCGAAAGAGGACACATTGACCCAGCAGTAGGTGCTCAAAACGTGGGTAAAGGTGTGTCAAACAGTGGGGTAACATGTTTCAAATGACAGCACACTGCTGCTTGTTGGCAGGCTGACTCAGTTCACTTGTCTCACACACACCCAGGGGGGCGAAAGAGGACACATTGGAGCACACATTGACCCAGCAGTAAGTGCTTGAAACGTGGGTAAAGGTGTGTTAAACAGTGGGGTAACATGTTTCAAATGACAGCATGGTGCTGCTTGTTGGCAGGCTGACTCACTTCACTTGTCTCACACACACCCAGGGGGGTGAAAGAGGACACATTGACCCAGCAGTAAGAGCTTGAAACGTGGGTAAATGTGTGTTAAACAGTGGGGTAACATGTTTCAAATGACAGCACACTGCTGCTTGTTGGCAGGCTGACTCACTTCACTTGTCTCACACACACCCAGGGGGGTGAAAGAGGACACATTGACCCAGCAGTAAGTCCTCAAAACGTGGGTAACGGTGTGTTAAACTGTGGGGTAACATGTTTCAAATGACAGCACGGTGCTGCTTGTTGGCAGGCTGACTCACTTCACTTGTCTCACACACACCCAGGGGGAAGAAAGAGGACACATTGGAGCACACATTGACCCAGCAGTAAGTGCTCAAAACTTGGGCACTTTAGTGTTTAAAGTCTGGCCGACTGTTTTAATTCAAAAGGAGAGTGAATCTGAAGCGTTACCCAGTGAGCAGCGCCACAAACATGGCTACATGGGTGTTAAAAGTGGTCAAACTGTTTTAATTCAGTCTCAATTGTCATTTTTAGACGCTGTACATTGGAGTCAACAAACACGGAGAGATAAGGACATAAACATGTCAGTATAGACTGAACATTGTTCATATTAATCATATTTAATTTATTAAATGTACAATAAACTAAAAACTGCAGAATCACTGATTCAAGCAGCTTATCATACTCAAATGAAGACAAGCACCCAGGGGGGCGAAAGAGGACACATTGACCCAGCAGTAGGTGCTCAAAACGTGGGTAAAGGTGTGTTAAACAGTGGGGTAACATGTTTCAAATGACAGCATGGTGCTGCTTGTTGGCAGGCTGACTCACTTCACTTGTCTCACACACACCCAGGGGGGCGAAAGAGGACACATTGACCCAGCAGTAGGTGCTCAAAACGTGGGTAAAGGTGTGTCAAACAGTGGGGGTAACATGTTTCAAATGACAGCACACTGCTGCTTGTTGGCAGGCTGACTCAGTTCACTTGTCTCACACACACCCAGGGGGGGCGAAAGAGGACACACTGGAGGACACATTGACCCAGCAGTAGGTGCTCAAAACGTGGGTAAAGGTGTGTTAAACAGTGGGGTAACATGTTTCAAATGACAGCATGGTGCTGCTTGTTGGCAGGCTGACTCACTTCACTTGTCTCACACACACCCAGGGGGGTGAAAGAGGACACATTGGAGGACACATTGACCCAGCAGTAAGAGCTCAAAACGTGGGTAAAGGTGTGTCAAACAGTGGGGTAACATGTTTCAAATGACAGCACACTGCTGCTTGTTGGCAGGCTGACTCAGTTCACTTGTCTCACACACACCCAGGGGGGGCGAAAGAGGACACACTGGAGGACACATTGACCCAGCAGTAGGTGCTCAAAACGTGGGTAAAGGTGTGTCAAACAGTGGGGTGACATGTTTCAAATGACAGCACACTGCTGCTTGTTGGCAGGCTGACTCAGTTCACTTGTCTCACACACACCCAGGGGTTGAAAGAGGACACATTGACCCAGCAGTAAGAGCTCAAAACGTGGGTAAAGGTGTGTTAAACAGTGGGGTAACATGTTTCAAATGACAGCACACTGCTGCTTGTTGGCAGGCTGACTCACTTCACTTGTCTCACACACACCCAGGGGGGTGAAAGAGGACACATTAACCCAGCAGTAAGAGCTCAAAATGTGGGTAACGGTGTGTTAAACAGTGGGGGTAACATGTTTCAAATGACAGCATGGTGCTGCTTGTTGGCAGGCTGACTCACTTCACTTGTCTCACACACACCCAGGGGGAAGAAAGAGGACACATTGGAGCACACATTGACCCAGCAGTAAGTGCTCAAAACTTGGGCACTTTAGTGTTTAAAGTCTGGCCGACTGTTTTAATTCAAAAGGAGAGTGAATTTGAAGCGTTACCCAGTGAGCAGCGCCACAAACATGGCTACATGGGTGTTAAAAGTGGTCAAACTGTTTTAATTCAGTCACAATTGTCATTTTTAGACGCTGTACATTGGAGTCAACAAACACGGAGAGATAAGGACATAAACATGTCAGTATAGACTGAACATTGTTCATATTAATCATATTTAATTTATTAAATGTACAATAAACTAAAAACTGCAGAATCACTGATTCAAGCAGCTTATCATACTCAAATGAAGACAAGCACCCAGGGGGGGCGAAAGAGGACACATTGGAGGACACATTGACCCAGCAGTAAGAGCTCAAAACGTGGGTAAAGGTGTGTTAAACAGTGGGGTAACATGTTTCAAATGACAGCATGGTGCTGCTTGTTGGCAGGCTGACTCACTTCACTTGTCTCACACACACCCAGGGGGAAGAAAGAGGACACATTGGAGCACACATTGACCCAGCAGTAAGTGCTCAAAACTTGGGCACTTTAGTGTTTAAAGTCTGGCCGACTGTTTTAATTCAAAAGGAGAGTGAATTTGAAGCGTTACCCAGTGAGCAGCGCCACAAACATGGCTACATGGGTGTTAAAAGTGGTCAAACTGTTTTAATTCAGTCACAATTGTCATTTTTAGACGCTGTACATTGGAGTCAACAAACACGGAGAGATAAGGACATAAACATGTCAGTATAGACTGAACATTGTTCATATTAATCATATTTAATTTATTAAATGTACAATAAACTAAAAACTGCAGAATCACTGATTCAAGCAGCTTATCATACTCAAATGAAGACAAGCACCCAGGGGGAAGAAAGAGGACACATTGACCCAGCAGTAAGAGCTCAAAACGTGGGTAAAGGTGTGTTAAACAGTGGGGTAACATGTTTCAAATGACAGCACACTGCTGCTTGTTGGCAGGCTGACTCAGTTCACTTGTCTCACACACACCCAGGGGGGGCGAAAGAGGACACACTGGAGGACACATTGACCCAGCAGTAGGTGCTCAAAACGTGGGTAAAGGTGTGTTAAACAGTGGGGTAACATGTTTCAAATGACAGCATGGTGCTGCTTGTTGGCAGGCTGACTCACTTCACTTGTCTCACACACACCCAGGGGGGTGAAAGAGGACACATTGGAGGACACATTGACCCAGCAGTAAGAGCTCAAAACGTGGGTAAAGGTGTGTCAAACAGTGGGGTAACATGTTTCAAATGACAGCACACTGCTGCTTGTTGGCAGGCTGACTCAGTTCACTTGTCTCACACACACCCAGGGGGGGCGAAAGAGGACACACTGGAGGACACATTGACCCAGCAGTAGGTGCTCAAAACGTGGGTAAATGTGTGTTAAACAGTGGGGTAACATGTTTCAAATGACAGCACACTGCTGCTTGTTGGCAGGCTGACTCACTTCACTTGTCTCACACACACCCAGGGGGGTGAAAGAGGACACATTGACCCAGCAGTAAGAGCTCAAAACGTGGGTAAATGTGTGTTAAACAGTGGGGTAACATGTTTCAAATGACAGCACACTGCTGCTTGTTGGCAGGCTGACTCACTTCACTTGTCTCACACACACCCAGGGGGGTGAAAGAGGACACATTGACCCAGCAGTAAGTCCTCAAAACGTGGGTAACGGTGTGTTAAACTGTGGGGTAACATGTTTCAAATGACAGCACGGTGCTGCTTGTTGGCAGGCTGACTCACTTCACTTGTCTCACACACACCCAGGGGGAAGAAAGAGGACACATTGACCCAGCAGTAAGAGCTCAAAACGTGGGTAAATGTGTGTTAAACAGTGGGGTAACATGTTTCAAATGACAGCATGGTGCTGCTTGTTGGCAGGCTGACTCAGTTCACTTGTCTCACACACACCCAGGGGGGGAAAGAGGACACACTGACCCAGCAGTAGGTGCTCAAAACGTGGGTAAAGGTGTGTTAAAATGTGGGGTAACATGTTTCAAATGACAGCATGGTGCTGCTTGTTGGCAGGCTGACTCACTTCACTTGTCTCACACACACCCAGGGGGGCGAAAGAGGACACACTGGAGGACACATTGACCCAGCAGTAAGGGCTCAAAACGTGGGTAAAGGTGTGTCAAACAGTGGGGTAACATGTTTCAAATGACAGCACACTGCTGCTTGTTGGCAGGCTGACTCAGTTCACTTGTCTCACACACACCCAGGGGGGGCGAAAGAGGACACACTGGAGGACACATTGACCCAGCAGTAAGAGCTCAAAACGTGGGTAAAGGTGTGTCAAACAGTGGGGTAACATGTTTCAAATGACAGCACACTGCTGCTTGTTGGCAGGCTCACTCAGTTCACTTTTCTCACACACCCAGAGTGTTAACAACATTTTTACAAATTTTATAAAGTAGTCTAGAGCTCTATATATTGTAATTTGAGTCTTTTACACGTCTGTCCATGGAACGCGAGTTTTGCGCCATGTGAGTGGACTAAACTGATATGCAGCTGGAGTAACATGTACATTGAGACGCATTGGGACATATCATCGTCACTTTCAATGTTAACCTTGTACATAGGAGGCACAATATGCTTACTCCACAAACAAACTAAACAGGTTTTACTAATGCCTCATGATTCACTAACAAACACAATGTGGTTTGCAAATACAAAACACCATCTACAAACTAATGCATTTAGTTTTGCAAAGAAAAAACGTATCTATCAAATAAACACATACCATTTTTCTAATAAATCATGTTTCAGAGACAAATTCAGCATAGGTTTTACAAGTACACACATTTTTTTTACAACTACAACACTTATTTTTACAAGTACAAATCTTGTTTTTACAGGTACAAAACTTTTTCTTCTCACGGCGGAATATTACTGCCAAAAGTCACGTGAGTGAGTCACGTGACTTTTGGCAGTAATATTCCGCCGTGGTTGTGCTCAGAGCCGTATAATAGAAGAGTTACGACATCTCCGTTCACTCCAATGGACCAGTTTTTTTACAGCAATGGCGGATGGTGGAGCCGTCAATAGTTCCCCGGAAGTTAGCTTGCCGCTGACTTCCGGGGGACTATTGACTCGAGAGGCTCCACGATCTGTGGCTGGCAGCGCAGTAGAGTTGCAGCGTTCTTGATGGACTATTAAAGGTAAGAAGACGTTTAAAGATTTATATTGCGGATATTATCAGCACATCTGAGTCAAATGAACGTTTACAGATAACAGATTAGGCTAGGATACCGGATAACAGGGATGCAAACTCATCAGGTATGAAAAAGGTGGATCCGAGCCCCCCGACCCCACGGAATATCGGCTTTAAAATTAGGAATAACAGAGGATTTTAGCAGTCAGAACAACTAAAGCAGTTAATAATAACAGAAACGCCAAAGAGTCACATCTAATAGAAATATATAAAAGCATTTATTTTAATTGTGTAGCAGTCAGTTTATAATTTTGGCAGCACTGTTGAGCATTTTGAAAATGTATTTTCATGCCTCTGTGCAAGGCTTAGTCTTTCTATCTTTATAGCCACTGGTGTAAAGTAACTTCAGTAAGTTCATAAACTCAAGTACTATACTTGTACTTTATTTAAGTATTTCAATGTTTTGCTACTTTGTTCTTCTTCTCCACTACAGTTCAGAGGTAAATGGTGTACTTTTACTCCACTACATGTATTTAATACCTTTAGTTACTTTACAGATGTGGATGAATGATGTGAAATATAATCAAGTGTTAAATCAGACTTTAGTTCCACCTGGAGTAAATTCACAAGCTACCCTGCAGTATACAAAGTCATTCAAACTAGCTGCACCTTTCCAGCTTTGAGAACACTTTCATGATCAATCATTATAAAACATATCAGATATATTATTCTGAAATGGACCAATCTGCACAATGACTACTTTTACTGTCGCTACTTTAACTATATTTTGATGAGAATACTTTTCTACTTTTACTTGAGGAACATTTTGAATGCAGGACTTTTACTGTAACAGAGTATTCCTACACTCTGGTACTTCTACTTTTACTCTAGTACAAGACCCGAGTACTTCTACTTTTACTTAAGTACAAGATCTGAGTACTTCTACTTTTACTGTTGCTACTTTAACTATATTTTGATGATAATACTTTTGTACTTTTATTTGAGGAACATTTTGATTGCAGGATTGTTCCTACACTCTGGTACTTCTACTTTTACTCAAGTACAAGATTTGAGTACTTCTACTTTTACTCAAGTACAAGATCTGAGTACTTCTACTTTTACTCAAGTACAAGACCTGAGTACTTCTACTTTTACTTAAGTACAAGATCTGAGTACTTCTACTTTTACTCAAGTACAATATCTGAGTACTTCTACTCAAGTACAAGATTTGAGTACTTCTACTTTTAATCAAGTACAAGATCTGAGTGCTTCTACTTTTACTCAAGTACAAGATCTGAGTACTTCTACTTTTACTTAAGTACAAGATCTGAGTACTTCTACTTAAGTACAATATCTGAGTACTTCTACTCAAGTACAATATCTGAGTACTTCTACTTTTAATCAAGTACAAGATCTGAGTGCTTCTACTTTTACTCAAGTACAAGATCTATACTTATACCACCTCCGTTTATAGCCTATGAAAAAAACTATTAGAAAACGAAGGCTAAAGCTAACGTTAGCAGATAGTGACAATGTATGCTAGTTAGCTAGCTCGACAACGATAATATTGCGACAGAAAAACTTTTCAGTGCACATCACGCTCTGCCGCTCCGACAGGGTGCACTGCTCTGAACACCTGAACGGTCCGTTCTAATAGCTGTTCACCAGCGGTGCAGTCTGTGCCACAGTGACTCCGGACCGCACAGTTAATATTAACGAACGCACCCTTAGATAATGTAGCTAATGAAGCTAGACCATCATCGTGGAGCAGCAGAGCCTTATTATACATCCATGAGCAGAGCCGACAGGCAGGAAGACTCAAGCACACAGATCGCGCTGCATTATAATATATATACACCATGCGTGTCATGATGGCACATAACAGCTCGCGGCCGCCGATTACTCCGGGTCCCAGACCCCCCCCATACCCCAAAAATATTTTTATTGCAGATCTACATGAATCGCACAAACGACCTATTTTGGATTCAATACGGCGAATTTCGCCGAAAGGTGACAAGTTTGCATCCCTGGGATAAAGTTAGCAACACACGTTAACCATGAACAGCTATTAATCCGTTCTCCTAATGTTATTTCATCCAACGTTGTGGAATTAGAGAAAAAGGGCTTCTAAACGTGATTTTTTTGTGGGGTGGAGGAATATAATATTAGTTAAATATAACATTGGGACACGTGTGATTGTAATGAGTGGAAGTGGAGAAATGACGATCTCCATTTTGGAGTAGACCTACAAGCTAGTATAATAAAGTTAACGTTACACAATAATAAGGAAGAGAGCTATTTGATATTAATTTAGAGTGCATATTTGAGACTTCCAAACAGTAAACAAAAACGTAATTTATGGGTGAGTGTTTTTAGTGTATTCTGTTGATTATTACCTGTCTGTATTATGTTGCAGCTCAGCTGATTTTGAAATGATGGCAAAGTGAGAGTGAAAACACAAGGTACATTTAATACTACTGTTGTATATAAGTAAGCATACTAAACATGTATTCTATCACTGTATTATATAAGTAATCTTGTTAGTGTATATTAGTAACCTACTGTATGGCAGGTGGAGGGGCAGTGATGTTACAGGTGGAGGACTTACTGGACATGTATACACTCATTACATACTGTACGTAAAATACGACCAAGAATGTGAGACAACTTTATACAAATTCATATCACATCCATTACTAATGCCATTTGTCATACTTTGTTAAACTCACAAATAATAAAGTTCCATAACTTCAGTTGGAAACAAAGACCACACCTTATCTCCCCAAGGCAATTTCCCATCCAATAGGTGTGCTATATAGGTGTGTATAACCCTTTCTCCTGTCTGTTTCTCCCTCTTTCAGCACAAGAACCAGAGGGGGATTCAATAGAGCCTGTGGGTGTTTCTCAATCGCGAGTAAAGCTGCTTCAGAGCCACTATTTCAAGCATACTACGTCATCGAGTGCCGCCGAAGTACTGTTCCAATCTCTAGTATACTTGGAAATCTACCGAGCCCGGCATACTCCGTTTGGAGAAATATTGAGTCTGCACATGAGTAGACTTCGCGGTCTTAAAATCCCCACAATGCTTTGCGCACGGACCAATTTCCCCAAATCTGTGGCGGAAGATGTAAGGAGCAGAACACCTATTAGGGTGGCTGAGAGCCCCCCCTCTGCTGCGCGCCGTTCGTTTGATGAGCAGAACGTGTTGTCTTCTGACCACAGCGTGAGATTCGGAAGTTTCACAAGGGCAAAGTCAATCTTATCTCTGCACCGATATCCACTCCCTTACTTTCCCATGGAATATATTTCACATAAACTATTCTTTCTCAGACAATTAAACATTGTGCACAGATATAATGATGCCCAGAAAGAACCTTGAAAAGAATATGTGTGTGTGTGCTAGTGGAAGGAGGTGTATGTGTGTGTAACAGGATCTCTGGGTCAGTGAGTTGTAAGTGAGAATACAATATCTATATGTGTGATTACTTAAAACAGTTCAAACAAAATATGTTCACTAAAATACAATTCAAAATAATACATGTTTACTTCAATACAGTTTAGAACCATATCTGTTTACTTCAAACATTAATGTAGATATGATGAAGCATGTACAGACAGAGACAGCATCTCAGTGAACATGAGGAGAAACTGACCTGAATCCAGCTGGTGAAACATTAGTATAACATTAATGTAGATATGATGAAGCATGTACAGACAGACAGCATCTCAGTGAACATGAGGAGAAACTGACCTGAATCCAGCTGGTGAAACATTAGTATAACATTAATGTAGATATGATGAAGCATGTACAGACAGACAGCATCTCAGTGAACATGAGGAGAAACTGACCTGAATCCAGCTGGTGAAACATTAATACAACATTAATGTAGATATGATGAAGCATGTACAGACAGACAGCATCTCAGTGAACATGAGGAGAAACTGACCTGAATCCAGCTGGTGAAACATTAATACAACATTAATGTAGATATGATGAAGCATGTACAGACAGACAGCATCTCAGTGAACATGAAGCTGTGATGCTGCTTTTATCACCATCCTTCTTCCTCCATGGAGATCATTATATATTCATTAAAGGTCATCTGCCAATCACAAATATCATGTTGTTTGGAATGGCAGGTTCTGAGAAGGCAATGTCAAGTTAATGTAAAATAGACCTAAACATCTTAAAATAGTAAATATTTAAAGCGTTCCTTTGATTAATTCAGTACTTTGTTTTATGTTAGTAATATGTTCAGGTATCAGATACACACAGGGGTTAAATTGGGCCCCGGCTCATAGGACGATGCTCTGACTTCATCACCCTCACATATTTGTCATATGTGTTCAAAACAGGAGGGTTTAGTAGCGCCTCACAGCAATCTTTAAAGGTCGTTTTCTCAAAATGAGTTTTTTCTCCTATTCCAAGTGAGAAATGTCCACTTCAGTAGCACTTACATACACCAAACCTTCCAGTTATATTCCTATCAATATTCTGAAGGTTTTTACAGAATTACATTTTATACCCAAAAACATGGCAAAAATTGATATGTTAGGGCTGTTTATGGAGTGATAAAAAGAGATATCCAAAATCCCTTCTGTAAAAACTTTAGATTCTAATATGACTACAAAATGAAACAAGAATTTTGAACCTGGCTTTATCCAATGTTCAGATTTGTGTTTCTGAAATGTATTAAAATATGCGCATATGTTATGAGATGATGGCTCATTTGCATATTTAAACATGCTATTTCATAAAACTTGTAATACAAAAAACAATTGTCTTGATGTAAGTAATTAACTGGAGATATTTCTAGCTGATATCTTTAAGTAAAAAAAATTACCCTATTCACCTGTAGTGTCTCGCCTTAAAAAGGTTGGTGACCACTGTTTTACAGCATCCTCTGTTAGTGACTGCAGGAGGACATATGACTATAACATCTCATATTAGGAAGTGCAGCTGCATTAATTATTTCTTTATCAAATTCAGATACAAAAAACACATCACATTTCTTTGTTTGAGTTTATATCTCACTGTAACTAAAGTGCAAAGTCATCTTCATGGAGCTAATGTACTATCTCTCCTCATATAAATGTAAAAAATGCTCCAAACTTACTGAAACTCTCTCTAAAACATGTCCAACTAAAACCACCAGACTCTGGGACAGTTTCATCCCACAGGCCATAAGACTATTAAACACCTGAACTTTTGAAACAACATCCATAACATTAATCTGGCTGCAATTTAGAAAGTATTGATCTAATATATTATATTCCAATCACTTGTATATAGACTCTTATCCTGTTAAGCCCTGAGCCTGTTTTTCAGGTCTCAGGCTCGAAAATGACATTCCCAGAACGAATGACTATATCTTCCCTTCTAAAAGGGATAAATGAATAATCTTTTTTCTCAAAGCAATGATAAACCTGTGAGTTGGATGTAGAAAAGTCAAAATCAATATAGATTAAGATGGAAGTAAATTCAGATTGAACATATTAAAAAAAATGTAAATTATAGTGTCCGTCCAAAAATAAACCATTACTTATAGTGAAAACTACCCTTGGATGATGGGTTAGTAGACTAAAAGCTTAAGGAATCCAAAGTACAACATATAAGTACCCTGTATCAAGATTGATGCAAAACAAGTGACATTTGACCTTTTCAGAGAGATTTAGAAGAAAAAAAACACCTCTGGGGTCATTTGGGTGCATTTTCCATATTTCTGGCCCCCCTCGGTCGATTTTGATGATTGACACCTCTTTTGAACCGTTAGAGCCAATAGAATCGAAGGAGAAGTCCTAAATCCACCTACACGTTCCATTGAGGAGTGAGAGTGATGCGCACGCAGTCGAAAGCTATGTTACAAACTAAAATCTGAAATCTGAAAACTAAGTTTATTGCTGATGGATTGTCAGAAATCATTTCAAAGTGACACAGACACATTGGATTAACCTTCAGCAGCGTCTATATCGTTTTAATGCCATTGAACACAACTTTTGATCAGAAAAACAGCAAAAGGTAAGACATTTCTCCCGTGTTGGCTACCTAAAGCTACGTCGTGTGTTGTCTGGGATTGCTTCCTGTGTCGCGAGTTTTGATCGCTCAGTGATGACACTTATATTTCTGGAATCTCAGCTTGCTAATCGATATCTTGTTTGTGCAGATCCGATAAGTAATAAGGGTATTTTACCGTGAGTTCTGTGCTAAGTGCGTTAGCATTTTTTCACTCAGGGCTCATTTAGACGCTTCTTGTGAGACTTGTGTTTTGTTTCGGTAAAAATGGTTCGTATCGTCAGGTAGCTGAGTTTCTTCCCGTTAAGTGGGTATGACACATTAATAGGTTTTTAAATGTTAAGAAGCCCTGAGACACAGTTTTGTGAAAAAAAGCCCGTAGCTCCTCTCAATAAGCAAAGGCGCAACTTACTCCAGCTAAACCAATCGTCTGCGTCTTATCCCCACAGCCAATCACAGCACACCCGGCAAACGCTTAAATCTGCTCTTTCTCTCCCCTGCAGCATCGTTTAGGAGAACTGATGCAAGCACAGTCGTTTACTCGCTGCGTCATGTTGGAGTAGAATACCTCTGCTACGCGCCGTTCGTTGGATGAGGCTGGATCTCTATTAAATTAAGAAAGGAATTGAAAACACCGGAATCAAAGTTATAACAAATTATCTGAGTTTACTTCTAGTAGGAAACCAAACACATATACAAGTTATACAGAGTACTCGAGTACCCCGGGCTTTTAGATTTGTGATGCGATGCGGATAAATGCATCGGGACCAGACAAACTCATCAAACGAGAAGAAATTGGACTTCAAGTTTGTGATTCGATGCGGACACAGATATCGGAACCAACAAACTCACCAAACCCAAAAGCATTTTTACACACACAAACAACAGTATTTCTATCTACTTTTGGGGCGGAGATTTGTCGATTCTTCCTTCCCACTTTTCTCCCAAGCGAACCAGAGAACGCCTGGGGAGGAGCTGTTTAGACTGCTAACCTCCCCCAAGTGTCCTGATTGGCTGGATTCGCTTCTGGCCGAGGTCAATCAGAGTTTCGAACAGAGTGAGACCCCAAACCACACTAGGTCAAAAGTCAATTCTTATCTCCGTCCCGATCTCCCCTCCCTACCTTTTCCAGGGGATCTTTTCCTATTTTACGATGTCTTTAACGACTTAGAAACAGCATCTGGCTCTTAGAGATGATAACAGCCAATGTTGGTGTGTGAAACACAGAATCTCTGAGTCAGTGAATTTAAAAGTGAGAATAACATTCTTTTTCTAAGTGATTATCAAAACCCGTTCAAACAATATATGTTTACTTCAATACAGTGTAGAATCATATCTTCTTACTTCAATCCCTCTTTTGATCTCACCTCACGAGATCAACATATAGCATTTGAAACATTACCACTGTCAATTTTCTTCTTACTGTGTCTGTCCCAACATTTATATAAACCCATCAGAAGTTGGGATATAGAGCACTTTAAACCTTTAGGAACAGTCCACAACAACAACTTATTATGACAGTGGAGGGAGAATAAAATATGTCTAAAAAGCAAAGTCCTTGTCAGCTGAGTCATCTTTACTCTTCCCTCAATGGTGGAACTGATGAGTCTAACACACAGTGAGCAGATACAAGGCACACAACAACAACAACCACATGTCACCAAAATGGCAATAAAAGTAGCCACAGAAATCAGAAAAGACATTATCATACTTTTCCCTCTTTTGGTAACACATAGTTCTGTAGAATAAAAAATACAAATCCCTTACATTATGGGATATAAAAATAAAGTTGAAAGTTCCTCAAAAAAAATGGATTGTTCAGACAAAGTTCCACACCGGCTATATCAACCTGTTTCAGCGGGAAATGGAGTTCCCTGTGCCGTCTTGGTTTGCCATGTCTTCGTCCCCCCAGCCCGCTGACGGCGGCTTCTGGGGTGCCTGCTAGAGAGATGTGGCCTGATTGTCCTCCCCCGGCCCGCTGATGGCGGCTTCCGGGTCGATGCTGGAGAGATGTCCTGATCCTCCTCCTCCGGCCCGCTGATGGCGCCTCCTGGGTCGACTGTTGGAGAGATGTCCTGATCCTCCTCCTCCGGTCTGCTGATGGCGCCTCCTGGGTCGACTGCCTTGACGAGAGCCAGATCTGTTCTGATGTCGTCCAGGGTCCTCGCGACGAGGGCCAACTCTGTCCTGATGTCGTCCAGGGTCCTCGCAGGTGTTTTTCCCGACCGCACACTGGCTCCAGTGGTACCAGTTGTCTCCCTTTCCATCTAGGCGAACGGCATGGGAGGTCCCCTCCAACCAGACGTAATCTGCTGTGTTGGCCTTGTGTTTCTCGGGTCCCCCTTTTGACGTCAGCAGCCTGTGTGGAGAAGTCTCATACCAAGCCCTTAAGTTGCTGGAAATATGGTTTTGAAATCATCTCAAAAAATCAAAATCAAAAATCAAAATCAAAAATCAAAATAAAAATCAAAAATAGAACAAAAATAAAAATAAAACAAAAAAGGAACAAACTAACAAAACAAAAAATAACCAAAGCTAGATTATTTTAAATGTATCAATTTCTCTTAAAAGCAACAAATAAAACAAAACAAAAAATACCAAAACTAGTATTTTAAATTGATAAATTTCTCCTAAAAACGTAATAATCTCACATACATATTGTCTGATGTATATCCCATCCTTTTCCCCCTTTTTCTGAAATAGAACCCCGTTAACGGTGTTCTTATTTTCAGAAACATCGAGCCTTATACATCAGTTATTCAATATCAGCTATATATTTATTATTACTATTACTTATATATCAGGCATTAAATGTCAGCCTTCTTCCATGATTGACCTCGTCTATATTATCTGACTTATATTGATACGTGTCTGTTTGTATTTATTTAATATACTGGGCAATTATTGATAACTTTTTGAATCTCCCTCTTTTCTTAACAACTTGAGGTATGGCTATTTTGAAATCTGACTTGGTTAAGAGATGATTTGTTTATTGGTGAAAGGAACACTCTTCCCCTCAATGGTGTGGGGGTGGATATTCAGGGAGAGTTCCTTACAATCTCCAGATCTTCCTCTCAGTGTAGAGGCCATAAAACCTTTTAATGGGCTCTGTGGTCTGTTCAGATTTAGATTTTCTTCCTCTCCAGAGGTCACGCCTGTCTTTGACCCTGTATGCTGCTTTGAGTCAGCAGCACCTCACGACAGAGAAAGGGAGATCTCTTCCCAAAAGTGTAAGTTCCCTTTTGAGCAACATAGCTCCACATTTAACACTCCCTGACTTGTTTGTAAAGCGTTCTTTAAGGCCTGAATCGAGTCTTCCGTTATGTAACGGAAAATCCCATTTCCAAAAAGGGTCAGTTTAATAGCCCTTATCATATTACCGCTCTGTGCTTGCATGCTAGGACCTATTGTCTTTGCCAGAGCTGCTGCTATTCTTTCTACATGTATTAGCTTCATATTAGCAGGGTTCACTAACATGGTTGGTTGATCCAGTTTAAGATTTTTCAATATCTTCCATTACTATTTCCAACATTCCTTATCCCTGAATATCAGGTCTAACAATGTGTTTTCCTTTAGGAGTATTAGATGGGATACTCATAAGTGGCATTTGTGAGCCCTTATCTCCGTAGGGTGGAGGTAGGGTCTCAGACATTATACCACCTTCTCGTTGCTCTCTGTCTCTCAAGTATTACACAGATTTGACTTTAAAAAAATCACACAGAGCTTCTCATACCTTATCATATCACATTCAGGCAAATTTTTATTGTGCGATGTTTATTTCAACAGATAGCGTGACTTCCAGAAGTAAGCTTCTACAATCTCCTCACGGTGATTGCGACTTCAGGTCAAGAGTTAAAAACTCAGTCAACAAAATCTCTTTATCGTCACGTTTAATGAGCCTGATTATCCCCACAACAGTTTTGTGATGAGAGCCGGTCGTTCCAAATAATTAGTTGGAGGTCGCGTCTCTCTCCTCTTCTATCACCCACCATATAACAATTACAGACATTTTATACATTTAAAGCACCACGAAAGGTAACCGCATTAATCAATCTTATCATGATCTGCGGGGAATGTAACCCTTCTTTTATAGCCTTACAGTCTTTAATGAAAGCACTGCAAGGTAACCGTATTCATCAATGTTATATTGACCTACGGGGAATTTAACCCTATTTTGACACCTTCGTTAGTCTTTAATTAAAGCGTTGCAAGATAACCGCATTAATCAATCTTATCATGATCTGCGGGGAATTTAACCCTCTTTTTCTAGCCTTGCAGCCTTCGTTTTTGCTCTAGATCCAGGACTCAAATACCCTTCTCTAAGCACTATTAATCTAATTTAACTAGAATATGTATTGTATTTCCCACCGTGACTAAGAACACTGAGAACGCTGCTGACAACTCTAAAGTTTTAGTATAATCAATCACAGATTTTTGATATTCAAAACAGGTGTCTGCTCACCTTTTGTGTATAGCGCGCTTGCAGTTGTCAACAGTGTCTCTTTGTCCTCCCCCTGGACTGGATTCTGTCCCCTGGCTGTCGGTGTTCCTTTCTAGAGATCTGCTCACAAACGTCGGGAGTCACCACTTGTTGGAGTAGAATACCTCTGCTACGCGCCGTTCGTTGGATGAGGCTGGATCTCTATTAAATTAAGAAAGGAATTGAAAACACCGGAATCAAAGTTATAACAAATTATCTGAGTTTACTTCTAGTAGGAAACCAAACACATATACAAGTTATACAGAGTACTCGAGTACCCCGGGCTTTTAGATTTGTGATGCGATGCGGATAAATGCATCGGGACCAGACAAACTCATCAAACGAGAAGAAATTGGACTTCAAGTTTGTGATTCGATGCGGACACAGATATCGGAACCAACAAACTCACCAAACCCAAAAGCATTTTTACACACACAAACAACAGTATTTCTATCTACTTTTGGGGCGGAGATTTGTCGATTCTTCCTTCCCACTTTTCTCCCAAGCGAACCAGAGAACGCCTGGGGAGGAGCTGTTTAGACTGCTAACCTCCCCCAAGTGTCCTGATTGGCTGGATTCGCTTCTGGCCGAGGTCAATCAGAGTTTCGAACAGAGTGAGACCCCAAACCACACTAGGTCAAAAGTCAATTCTTATCTCCGTCCCGATCTCCCCTCCCTACCTTTTCCAGGGGATCTTTTCCTATTTTACGATGTCTTTAACGACTTAGAAACAGCATCTGGCTCTTAGAGATGATAACAGCCAATGTTGGTGTGTGAAACACAGAATCTCTGAGTCAGTGAATTTAAAAGTGAGAATAACATTCTTTTTCTAAGTGATTATCAAAACCCGTTCAAACAATATATGTTTACTTCAATACAGTGTAGAATCATATCTTCTTACTTCAGTCACTAGACACGATAAACAAAAAACCATGTCCGATTCGGACCAAAATCCCTTCCAGGAGGATGCCGATCCCAGCACCATCTGTGAGATTGCTTCCACATCCTCAAGCGGCCGGCGCACCAGCGCCCGGGTAGCCTCCCGAACCGGCTCCCCCTCAGCAGAGACAGGCTTTCTCCTGTCTCAACTCGAAGAGCAGGGCATCTCCCCCGCTCCAGGCCTTCCCCTTCCCCAGCTCCGAGAACTGGCAGCACTCGCTACAAGCCGTCTTCCCAGCCAGGAGTCAGCCGATCCAGCAGGCCCCCTCGCCGAGCCCAGTCGCGGACGCGGGGGCAAAAGATCTTGCAAATCAGCCTACGCAGAGGCCCCTCCAGCAAAGAAAACCTCACTTCTCGCCAACCCTCCCACCCCAGGGAGCTCCGCAGAGCAGCAGCCACCAGACACCAGCGTCATCACATCGCTACAATCCCTGGCCAACTCCCTGCACAACATCGATGCATGATTGCAATCTCTGGAGAGAGCATCCACTTCCGCCTCATCTACCATCACTGCAGCTCAATCTTCCATGATGCTCCCAGGGCCCTCGCACTTCCAGCCCATTTCACTTCCGCAAGACGGGGCCATCGCTCATTCCCTGACCTCAGCCACTCTAGCCCCACCCCTAGGTAGGCCTTACATGCCAAAGGCAGCTAATATTTCAACCCGGCTGAGGGTAAAAATATTACAAGGTAAAGACATTAACTTGGTCAGCCTTTTTCTTCCCTCTCCCGAGTGCGAGTAAAATATTGCCACCGGGGGAGGTTAACCTGTTACGCACGGCCCGCCCGGTACCGGGCGGATAAACGCGTCATTTGCAGGAAACAACGTCTAAGGAATCTTAATATTTAATAAAACTATGAATGTTTTATATCCATGTAACGGGAAGAAACTCAGCGAACTGATCTTTTTGATTTTTTTTCTCCAAAAAAACCCCACAATGCTAGCACTCAGCCTCTGAATTAGCCACGAGCGAAAAAAATTAACCTAAAACGGCACTTAAACTCACTCATAACTCCCTTATTACTTATCCTAGATGCACAGCCAACCACTCGTTTTTGGTGTCCTGGAGACATTGAATCTAGTGGTGCCCTCCTCAACACTCAGTGATAAACAATTGCGACGCTATAAACGAAAGCGTACATCAGGGCTATTCAATTAGTTTAGAATGGGGGCCGGTTGATGAAAATTATCCAAAGCAAGGGGCCGGCTAGAAAAAAAAAATGGCTTGAAATATGAGCAATCATATTAAGAGCTTCAGATACAGTAAATACTACAACAGCATAGTGGAGTGCATATATTTTGTTTAATTAAATCAAACATAGCCCCAAGGCCTTTATAAATGGCAAGTTCAGAACTCAGTACATGTGAAGCTAATATAACCATCAACATCATTGGATTTAGATTAAATGATCTAATAATTCACACAAAATAGCAATTTAGGGCCATACACAAACAACAGTGCATATTATGGTATAATAAAAATAAAGACATGTGAGCCATACCACATCAATTGCTTAATTAAAAGCAAAAACAATTATCAAAAGACTTGTATTAATTACCAAACCACAACACACAGCCTTTTAAAACTCAAACCTTTTTTGATTAACATAGTGATAACTGACATACAGTCTGCAACCAACTTGGCAGATATGTGCCATCTAATGAGAGAAATGACATTTTTTCGATTTAGCAAGAGCAGGGAAGTCGGGAGTATACGTTGTCATGGCAATACGCATACAGTGATGCAGATGCTGGTCAGTGAGGCATGCGCGATTATTAGTTTTTATGGCATTCATGTGTGAGAATGCCGATTCGCACGTGTAAGTCGAGCCAAACATTGTGAGGACAAAAAGTGCAAGACCCCTTGAATGAGGGAATTTCTCGTGGCTGACTTCATGAGTCCAGAACTTTTCAGAACCTGCCAGCTGAAATGACTGTCGCAGGTCATCTGATGACTGAATGTCAATGAGTTCGAGTTGTAAAGACGCCTCATTTAATGTCACAATCAGCTCCTTTGCTTTCAGTGCAAACTCTCCCTCTACATTCACAGAGAAAGGGTCCTTCACAAATCTCATCACTTCAGCCGGGAGACTGAAATGTTCAAACCTCGCGGCAAAGTTGGTTTTCAATGCGTCCATAAATCCAGTCATCACCTCGGTGATTTGTAAACCTGCAGTGCGCAGTGTTGGAAAATGGAGCATTTTGCCTGGACATAAATCCGTAGAAAAAAGTGTGAGCTTTTTTTGAAACGCATGGAGTCTCTCCACAAGTTGTGTGACCATTTTATCTCTGCCCTGCAGCTCCAAATTGAGTTGGTTCAGATGTTGGAAAATGTCGCTCAAAAAGCAAACAGCAGCGTAAAACTCATCATTCTCTATCAGACACAGAAAGGCGTTGGCTTTTTTGTGTTTTGAATTGCGGAGAAACGCCATGATCTCCTTAAGTTCACAAAATCGTTTCAAGACGTTTCCTTTGCTTAGCCATCTAATGTCACTGTGCATGAGCAAATCATTATATTGAGCTGACATGTCTGACAACATCTGGCGGAAAAGGCGGTGCTGTAAACTGGAGTTACAACGAATAAAGTTAATAATCGCCATGACAGAGTCCATTGTGTTTTTTAACTCACCACTTAGTTTTGCGCACAGGAGGCTTTGGTGGATGAGGCAATGAAGCGATCTCAGCTGTGGAGCCACATCTGCCAGCCTAGCGGACAGTCCCTGTGTTCGGCCCGACATCGCAGGTGCCCCATCCGTTACAAGCATGTTAATACGATCCAATCCCAACTTGTGCTCCTTGAAAAACGAAACCACTTTGTGGAACATCACCTCACCGGTCGTGTGTCCATCCAAAGGAATTAATCCAAGTAGATCCTCCCGAAAGCACTCACCATCAAAAAATCTAACATAGAGGCACAGTTGTGCAACATCGCTGCTGTCAGTGGATTCATCAATAGCTAGCGACATAACCTCCGCCTTTCTCAGTTTGTCCAAGAGAATCTCAAAAACGTCCGATGCAAGGGTCTCCACTCTCCTTGATGTTGACGTGTCAGAAATCGGAATGTTCTTAATTGAGTCAATAACGCTTTTTCGGATTTTCTCATCTGCAACCACTTCCTCAATTGATGCAAGCATACACTCTTTGACTGTCTCTGCGTCCGTAAAAGGCCTTTTCTTTTTGCCTAATATCCAGGCCACTCGTAGGGATGCTGCGGTAGCTCTCTCTTGGTCAGTGCAAGCCCGAAACAGGGAGCTACGTCTTTGGTCATAGTACAAAGTTAACCCCAAAATCTTCTGGCGGCGAGCATCAGAGCCCGCTGGAAAAGTGGCGTCAAAGTTGGCGTGAGCTGTCTTAAAATGCCTTCTCAAGTTGTACTCTTTACAGACCGATAAACACTCATTACAGATTAAACACACGGGCCTTCCACTGACATTTACAAACAAGTACTTATCTTTCCACTCGCTGTTGAATTGCCGGTTTTCGGTGTCAACCTTTCGTTTTTTTAACGTAGAAAGAGACATTTTGATATCCAACTATGCTGACCAGGTTTGATGAATCGTACCATTGGCGCGAAACCGTTGAAGGTGCGCGAGCTTGTAGTGAAGGGCAACGCGAGCCGCGAGGACGCGCGCAGAGACGCAATAAATGACAGGAGTTGTCACTACAGTAGCTAGTAGGTGGGTTCGAAACCCGAGCCCGCCAAAGTTTTCAAGCAATGTCTTCCCCTCTATCTCTCAATTTAACACCCTCTCTGGAATAAAGTCACTCTGGCCCAAAACATTTATAAAAAAAAAAAAAAAAAAATTAAACTTTATTTTAAAAATTAAACTTTTTAACATTATACTCAAAGGGCCAGTAAATATCACCCGGGGGCCGGATTTGGCCCGCGGGCCGCCAATTGAATAGCCCTGGCGTACATCATAACATGTGGAGCTAAGTAGCTAGAAACGCTAACATGGCTTACCTTGGTCAAAACTGGTCTTCAATGGCATTAAAACGATAAAAAAACGATGCTGCAGTTAATCCATAGATTAATCCAATGTGTCTGTGCCCTCTTTGAAATGATTTCTGATAATCCATAAGCAATAAAACTGCTTTTTAGTTTCCAAATTCCAGAAGGAGAGATCCTTCCACTCTGCTTTAGATTTCCAGACGCGCAGCCCCCACCTTTTGTCTTTACAATGAGTGTCTATGTGGGCCTCCCCCTTCGATTCTATTGGCTCTAACGGTCAGAAAGAGGTGTCAACCATCAAAATCGAGCAAGGGGGGCCAGAGATATGGAAAAAAAAACATGTCCACCCAAATCACCTCAGAGGTGGGGTGGTTTTGGCTAAACCTCTCTAAAAAGGTCAAATGTCACTTGTTTTGCATCAATCTTGATTCAGGGTACTTATTATATGTTGTACTTTGGATTCCTAAAGCTTTTAGTCTACTAACCCATCATCCAAGGGTGGTTTTCACTATCTGTAAAAAATAATATTTGGACGGACACTATAATTTACAGTTTTTTACTATGTAAAATCTGAATTTTCTTTAAAATAAAAAACATTTATATTGATTCTGACACTTCTACATCCAACTCACAGATGTAACCTTGCTTTGATAAAAGAAATTATTCATATAACCCTTTTAGAAGTTAAGTTGTAGTCATTTGTTTTGGGCATGTCATTTTCGAGCCTGAAACATGAAAAACAGGCTAGGTGCTTAACAGGTTAAGGCAGGGGTGGGCAATTATTTTTTACAAGGGGCCACTTCAGAAACTCGAGCTGTGTTGGGGGGCCGAATCAAAAATAAGTTGAACTTAATTCTGCTCAATATACCAATACTGAAAAGGTGTTTTACAGTATGTTAAAGATAAGAAATGAATCAGCTTTATACAAAAAGAAATTAGTGCTTTTGATTTTTGTTTTTCAGTTAATTTGACTTGTTCAGTGAGAAAAATCCAGTCTGTCTTGGGCTTGAACAAGTGCACGGAAATCTGGTTCAATGTCTGAGGTGGATATGCGAAGGACAGCTGAGAGGTGATCATCAGTGATAGAGGATCTGTATCTGGATTTGTTGAACTTCATCACTGAGAATGTCTGTTCACATATGTAGGTAGATCCAAAGAGGACCCTCATCTTCTGAGCACGTCTCCTGATGTGTGGAAAGTTCTCCTCTTTCAGGGAAGAGTAAAACTCAGGCAGTGAGACTGACCTAAAGTGCTCTGACAGAAGTGTGTCAGACTGCAGGTCAATGAGTTCAAGCTGAACATCACTGGGGGCATCATCCACATGGCATGTAAATGGGGAAAAGATCATGTTCATTTCATTCTCAACTGTTTTGAAGTCTTTAAATCGCCTTGAAAACTCACCATGCAGTGCTTCTAACATGGATGAGTACCTCTGGAGGTGATCAGCTGATGGTGTGGCTTCCTTCAGTGTTGGCAAGTGCGTGAGAATGTTGTCCTCCATTTGGCTTGAGAGAAGCTGCAGCTTTCTCATGAAAGCCTTCACTGCACTGTACATGTCATGCACAAAAAGGCCCTTGCCTTGCAGTTTGACATTTAGTTCACTCATTAGTGCAGTCACATCTACAGCAAAACCAAGGTCTGCCATCCAGTCTGCATCTGAAAGCTGTGGGATGTCGTTTCCTTTCTTCACACAGAAGTCTTGAATTTCTTCTCTCAGGTCCCATACTCTTTTCAGCACTTTGCCCAGGCTGAGCCACCTGACAGCTGCATGGTAGGGTATGTCACGATGTTCAGTCTCACTTTCTTCCAAAAGTGCAACAACCTGTCTGTGATTCAATGCTCTTGCCCTGATGAAGTTAACTATTTTAGTTACAACATCAACAACATGGTTAATTTTTAACACTGACTTACACAACACTTCCTGATGTATAATACAATGCAAAAATACCTATTTCTGCTCAGGGTTAATTTCTGTCACTTTATCCTGCATTCTCTTCAATAGTCCAACATTTTTCCCTGTCAGATTTGGACAACCTTCCGTTGTCACGCCTGCCAGCTTGTCCCATTTCAGTCCCAACTTTTCCACACATGCATTTACCTCCGTGAACAAATCACTCCCTGTTGTTGTACCTTTCATTGACTGCATGGCTGCCAGCTCCTCCGTGATTTTGAAGTCTGTAGTTATCCCACGTAGGAAGATGAGTAGCTGGGCAGTGTCACGTACATCGCAGCTCTCATCCAAAGCCAAGGAAAAAAAGTCAAAGTTGACCGCTCTGTTCTGCAGCTGAAGCTCCAGATTTCCCGCGATGTCCTCAATTCTCCTCGTAACAGTGCGTCGGGAGAGCGGCACTTTCTCAAATGCCTCCTTTTTCTCCGGGCATATTAGTGTCCAACAAACACTCCTTAATGAACTCTTCGTCCGAAAACGGTTAACTTTTAAGACATAACTCGTCTTGACAGCTGCATCTCTGGATGTGGAATGTTTTGTGGAAATGTGTTGTTGGCTTTGCAGCTTAGCTAGCAAAGCATCCGACCCCTTTGCCCGCTCTTCCTCAGACAGGTTCTTGTATTTATCTGCGTGTTTGGTAGCATAGTGGCGACTCAAATTGTACTCCTTGAACACAGCGACCTGCGCACCACAAACTAAACACACAGCTTTACCTTTCACTTCTGTAAATAAATACTTAGCGGTCCATGTCTTGTTGAAAATACGGCATTCAATATCGATCTTTCTTTTTTTGCCCTTAGCGGACATTTCGAGGACTAGCCGGCCAGCATCACTCGTAGCTGTTACGGCATGCGCGTTTACGTAAATAAATAAAAAAAACAGCAGCTTCCTTTTCAAAATAAAAGCAACAGTTAGAAAAGTATTTACGCCATGCAAGCAATACAGCTGTGTTGCTTTTATTTTGAAAAGGTTGCTGTTTTTTTTCATTATGTTATAATTTATGATCAACCTCACACGGGCCGGCCAAGGCCGGCCAACGGGCCGGCCTTGGCCACCTCAGAATAAATGCCAGAAAAGACACCCAGATGCTTCGCTATCGTTTCCTGATCGATAACAGGTCGCTTACGGTTGTGACCCGTTACACGTACAGTGATGGCCATCGGAGGCGCCCCCTTGATCACCTGCATCCACTGCGGTAACCCAGGCCACATTGCTCCCTTCTGCCCCATAGTAGCAGTTGACCTTTCACAGAATTTGAGTTATTTTTTCAGAAGTTTTCTTTTTTTCTCAAAATTATGACTTTTCTCAGAAATTCAGAATTTTTGAGGAAAGTCATAATTTATTTGACCTTTTTCTCAGAATTTCAGAATTTGACTTTTTTCTACACAAAATCCCAAACCAAATGGAGGAATCCCATTGGAGCAGGAGATGATGCCTTCAGGGACCAACACATTTCCAGGGAGATGATGCCTTCAGGGACCCACACAGAAACACTGCATCCCATCACAGTTCTTCAGATATTAGGGATATTAAACTGACCTAGTCGCCTGGCGAGGCCGAAGTCGATGAGCTTGATTTTGCTCCCGGTCTTCCCCACACACATGATGTTCTCTGGCTTCATGTCCAGGTGCACGATGCCCTGCTTGTGGATGAAGTTCACCCCGTCGATGATCTGCAGCATGTATTTAATCACCTCTCTCTCCGTCAGCTCAAAGTCTTCATCGATTCATCAACTCCTGCTGTTATTAATATATAATAATGTTCCTGAGTCTTACTGAAACTTCACAGAGTGAAGTGAGTCCAGTGTGTGATGTGAAAAGAGGCCACGTCTGTAAGACAAAACTTTTCAATTCCCATTCGCTGGTCATAACATGAGCCGTGACTGTAATATAGCCAACCCGGTATCACGGCAAGACGTGAACATGTGACGATCTACCATGCTGTGAGACGTGAATATGTCACGGTTTCGTCCCTTCAAACGTGACAGTTACACGGTATTGTTAACATGGCCCAACCAGTGGAGAAATACCCGGAAGTGCCAAGCAAATGGTCTACCGCGCCTATTGGTCGGTTTTTATTGTCAAAATTAGATGTTTTTAATTTATTTTTTAATCGTCACACTCGATTTTGCCGATTTTCTTGTTGTCCTAGCTGGTCGACACCTCTTTTAGCAGAAACAAAGGCTACATTAATGTATTAAATCGATGTTAATCCATGTGTGTGGAGGTGAGGATGTGGAATTAACGGATGTGACGTTGTGCGATTGCGTTTACAAACTCTTCAACTACAACCCTAATTATATTTAAAAACATTTTAGAAGGCCTCACGAAATACTTTAATGTAAATTAAAATGTAAATGTGAAGGAATGTGTGTAATGTGGTGATTGACATTATTCAGCCACGGATCTATGGGTTGGGGGTATTGTTCCGCACGGACATTTTAGTTAACCGGACTCCTGTTGATGTGAAATCCGAAAACATTTAAAAAAATAAAATAATACTTTATTCCGAGTTTGCTTGCTTTTCTCTTTGGAGGTCATCACATAACGGCATTGTAATACACGGCTCGGCTGCATTAAATATTACATATCTGCCGTAGTTCTGTATTTATAGAGCCCTGATGAGAAGACTTCCGGACAAACAGGAAGCACTGCCGCCAAAACTGAAAACGTGACGTGGATCATAAATATATCAGCAATTAAACAACATCTTACATTTATTTTCACACAATACGTCTCCTTGCAGTATCAATACTAATTCGGCTGACTTTTATATTTGATCCAATTGGTAGATAGGCTGTATTTACACCATAAGGGTGCACAGCTGATAGAAAGGCACATCTAGTGGTTAAAGCACGTTATTGTTGTGGTTTAAGACCCCTTTGTACTTTCACGATTGGTTGCTGATACAAAGGAAATGACTATATTTGGATCCGATGAGATTGTGCAGGAGAGACGGAGCTTTCCAACGATGCCTCTGATGACATGGTGCAAACAGCGGTCGCGGTACTTTATGTTACGTTAGAAAGTTAACTTTGGTAAATTTAGGAGAAACCTATAGACGCAAATAGACAAACTTTAGTCAAATAAACACCTAAATGTGTATTTTGTACGTTTTCCTTCCAAAAACCTGAAAGAAAACATGTTATGGAATCAAAATAGCACAACATCTCAAAATTGACCAGTGCATGAAAAACGATGTTTTTGCCTGCCGTGTCTCGCCTTAAGCCCAAGATCCCCGACCTCGGCCATGGTGAAAGGCAAGATCTACCTATTGCAGAATTGAGTGAAAAAGACGGCCCAGGCAGTACTTTTATGAGAGGCCTTTAATGTCGGCTAATTGCATCTGAATTACATCAAATCATTTGGTGCAACTTCCAATTTGATTAAACCAAGAACACAACATAACTAACATGTCAAAAAGGATAAATATATACATTTACATCATTTTAAGTTTCATTCATTCCTTCATTACAATCCTAAATATAAATGTATGTAGCTTATTTTCCATTTGTTTGAGTGAATCAGTAAATTATTTTGTTGACAGCAACAACAACAAAGAAAAAAAACAACATCTTGCAGTGAGCAGATAACATAAAGGGCCATTTTAACTGTGAGGCTGTTGATTTCTGTTTGTTGTTCTCACGTCCAGGAGAGAAGCTTCAAATAAGGAGACTAATGGAGTCTCTCAAAAGGTTCAAATGGGTACTTTAATTAAGTAGCGCGGTAATGAAACAGAGTACAGGAGCACAGCTGTGGTGGGGTGAAGCAGTGCTCGAGATCTCGTTGTCCTCAGTCTGTATCGATCCAGCGCTCCTCCTTCAATGGCGGCTGGTGACGTCATTCTCCCACCTCTTTCTCCAATGTCCGATATCGCACATAACAGAGGATTTAGACGTCGTGTGGTCATTGTATAACTTCCACATGCCTTTTCTCCTCATACACTCTTTCATTACTTTTTATTTAATGCATTTTAATCGCTGTAATCGATGTTAACGTGAAACCGGAAGTGTTCCTTGTTGTCAACGGCAACGTCTTTCAATACGTGTTCGCGCGGTAGCCAATCAGCGGTGAGGATCTCAGCCTGCCGTCACTGACGTAGAATCAGAAAACCAAAACATCAGCCGTTAGTTGTTAGCACTCAGAGCTCACAGCTCCTGGTATCTGTTCAGAAACTAGACAAAAGTTAAACAAGTACAAACCACAGACTGTCTGTGTCATGGTGAATACAGTCGCTGTTGTATCTGTATCATGTTGTTATGAGTGTGGACGGAGCATATATTATACAACATTAGCTTAGCCTGATAGATCCGATCTCCATTCAGAAAACAAGCATTTTAAAAGGTTTTTCTCCTGCTGTCTTGTCTGCAGACAGAGCATTAATTCATGGTTTTTACTAACCGGTATCAGTATGTAGTTATTCCGGCATCATTTTGAAACGTGTATTACAATTAAATCATGGTAAAATATGTTCATTTAGTTGTAGTTGGTATCTACCATAAGTGCAGTGGGTTCAAAAATATGCAGCATCACTTGAAGTCAGTCTATTATTTTCGGGAGCGACAGGAAATGTCTCAAAGACACGTCGATCAAGTGGCACCTGCTAACGGGGTGGTGGACGATAGGCTTACATCTAAAAACTTTAACAAAATATATTTATTTATTTTTTACTTTTCTTTTGTAACCTTCTTTTTTTTTAAACGGTGCGCGATCTACCCGCACGATCGACTGGTTGGTGACCACTGCTGTAAAACCATCCGATCACCTCAGTGTAGCTTTGAATGATCTCTAATGGCGCAGTTCCACTACAGCGCGGAGCTCGCTTTAAGCGTGCCGTGTCGTGCCGTACCCGTTTTTGGTTGCGCTTCCACTAGGCCTAGTTACAGCCCGGGGCCACTTTTTCACCTCTTTTCTGGCCCGACAAAATTGTGGTTCTATCGGGGCCAACAAACAGGGCTGAGTCGGGCCGAGTATGCTAAACTAGAGAGAGGAGCGCTGGCAAGAGGGCTAGAACTAGAACAAGATGGACATATTTGACCGTGATTTAATTGTAATACACGTTTCAAAATAATGCCGAAGTAACAACATACTGATACCGGTTAGTAAAAACCATGAATTAATGCTTTGTCAAGTCTGCAGACAGACGGCAGGCGAAAAACCTTTTAAAATTCGTGTTTTTCTAAATGGAGATTGGCTAAGCTAACGCAGTATATGCTCCGACCGTCCACACTCACAACAACGGCCTACAGACATAAATAAACCAGCGACTGTATTCTCCATGACACAGACAGTCTGTGGTTTGTACTTGTTTAACTTTTGTCTAGTTTCTGAACAGATATGAGGAGCTGTGAGCTCTGAGTGCTAACAGCTAACGGCTGTGTTGTGTTTTCTGGAGTTCTCATTGAAGATGACGTCACGGCTCCGCCTACACTGCGTTACTATAGTAACTACCCCAGTCCCTAAACTGTAATGGAAGCGCAGCATGAAGTGAGTCGGCCCAACGCGGCCAAGCCGTACCGAGCGTGGCCGAGGCCGACCGTGTAGTGGAACTGCGGCATAATACAACTCACTATTTACAAAGCTGCTAGTGCTAAACCAGAAGAACTATCACATGGCTGAGCTGTCCTCCCTGCTAGACACCCTGGGTGTTTCTCAATCGCGAGTAAAGCTGCTTCAGAGCCACTATTTCAAGCATACTACGTCATCGAGTGCCGCCAAAGTACTGTTCCAATCTCCAGCATACTTGGAAATCTACCGAGCCCAGCGTACTCCGTTTGGAGAAATATCGAGGCTGCACATGAGTAGACTCCGCGGTCTTAAAATCCCCACAATGCTTTGCGCACGGACCGATTCCCCCAAATCTGTGACGGAAGATGTAAGGAGGCGGGGCCTCTCATATGACGCACACCTGCACACTTGCTAGCGTGTTCCACACTTCGTTTTCCGAATGCCAGGAAGTATTCTTGACTCGCTTCTGAAGCAAGATGCTCGGCAGACATGTGCTACCAAGCAAGCGTACTCGCGATTGAGAAACACCCCCTGTCTGCACAGAGAGACACCACAGGTCCTTCAGTGAGGCTGCTGCACCACGGTGTTTCACGGAGAGATACCACAGCTCCTTCAGTGAGGCTGCTGCACCACGGTGTTTCACGGAGAGATACCACAGCTCCTTCAGTGAGGCTGCTGCACCACGGTGTTTCACGGAGCAATACCACAGCTCCTTCAGTGAGGCTGCTGTACCACGGTTTTTCAGAGAGAGATACCACAGCTCCTTCAGTGAGGCTGCTGTACCACGGTGTTTCAGAGAGAGATACCACAGCTCCTTCAGTGAGGCTGCTGTACCACGGTGTTTCAGAGAGAGATACCACAGCTCCTTCAGTGAGGCTGCTGCACCACGGTGTTTCACAGAGAGATACCACAGCTCCTTCAGTGAGGCTGCTGCACCACGGTGTTTCACAGAGAGATACCACAGCTCCTTCAGTGAGGCTGCTGCACCACGGTGTTTCAGAGAGAGATACCACAGCTCCTTCAGTGAGGCTGCTGTACCACGGTGTTTCAGAGAGAGATACCACAGCTCCTTCAGTGAGGCTGCTGCACCACGGTGTTTCACAGAGAGATACCACAGCTCCTTCAGTGAGGCTGCTGCACCACGGTGTTTCACAGAGAGATACCACAGCTCCTTCCTTCCTGTAGCAGTCAGACTGTACAACCACCACGGCCCCTAGTAGACCACCTCACACGCTGGAATACTAAATATGTTTGAAGAATTCTGGGAACCTTTTCCTTAGAAATGCAAACCTCAAATGTACGTATAACATAAGTAAACAATCTTCTAGTACCTTAAACATATTATGCACCGGAACGGTATTGACGGTATTCTTAATATTTTGTTTACGTATTTATCTAGTTTTTGTATTTGTTCATACATTTTGGTACTTTTCTTTTATGTCACCTATTCATATTTTATTAGATATAGAAGTTGACAGGACCCTCTAGGGGAGGATGGAGACGGGACCCTCTTGGGGATGGCCCATGGTGACGTGGAGCCGAGAAGGAGGCCTAGAAAATGTTTCCCGCTCTCAGTTATGTTTGTGGTGATCAACTGAATATGGGCCGCACTGTTTCTCCTGATGTGCAACAAATGCTTCTGGCTGCATGGATCTTTGTGTGGTGCAATCAAACAGTGTTGGGATCAGCTGTCTCTGCGGCAGCTCAGCAGCCTCTTCACATGCGTGAACACCTCCTTTAACTTCAGTCCGTACACCACCGGGTCCAGTACAGTGGGTATTATCAGGATCACAATGGAGGTGATGAGGGTGGTGTCAGATTCTCTGTTGCTCTGCAGGCGGCGAATCATCAGATCTAAGTAGACGCTGATGGAATAGTTAAAGAAGACGAGCAGGTGAGGAAGACAGGTTTGTAGAGCTTTGCTGCTGAAGCTACGTGAGCGCCGCAGACAGATGAAGAGGATCCTAGCGTAGGAGAAGATCATGAAGGTGGCGGGCAGGAATATGATAACTGCTGTGATCAGCACACTGTATATTCCACTCAGCTGCGCTTCAGCACCACCGCAGCTCAGGCTCACAATGCTGAAGATGTCGCAGTAGGCCACTTTGAGCTGCGCCCTGCAGAGCGGTAAGCGGCTAGCCAGCAGCGTTGAGACTACCCCTAAAATAACAGGCAGCATCCAGCAGAAAAGCAGCATCAGCACCACCTTGGCAGGAGTTACCAGCACAGCGTAGTGCATCGGGTGGCAGATGGACAGGTAGCGGTCAAAGGCCATGGCCGACAATAGCATGAAGCTAGCTCCACCAAGAGTGGAAACAAAGAAACCCTGGCACAGACACAAAGTCCGGGACACCTGCACCAAGCCGGCGCCGGACAGCAACAGATCTGACAGAAGTTTAGGATAAATCAGTGTGCTGGCTGTGAGAGAGTTCAGCAGAAGTGATGCCACGAAGGCAAACATGGGCCGGTGAAGAGCTCGCTGCGAACAGATGATATAAATCACCAGAGAGTCACTGAACAACACGAAGAGGTACAGCAACAAAAACACGAAGAATAAGAGCGAGCTGTGGCCAGACAGCGAGGAGAAACCGACCAGCGTCAGGGACGAGGTCACGTTAAACCCTGCTGACGTCATGAGGAGACCCCAACAAACAACACACTGTGACCTCAGGTCAACAACAGTAACAACAACAGAGCTAACCAACCTGTTAACATTATTTATAAAAACATTTAAATAAAGGATATAACATTAGTTTATATCACATTGACATATACAATAATGTGCACAATGTAGTGACTGCTTTTTCGTCTTTTGTTTTCTTAGTTATGTTCTCTGTATTTTATATGTTTGTGTTATGTGTAATGTTGCTGCCTTCTTGGCCAGGTCAGCATTGAAAATGAGATTTTATCTCAATGCTTTTATCTGGTTAAATAAAGGTTAAATAAAAAAATAAAAAAACAGTAGTAATAAGGAAACTGGAATATTTAGAAACACATTTATTTAACATTCATATTTAAAACGTGTATTCATAGAATATGAATTTACAGTTAATTAATCAGATACTAAAATATCTGCTTGAACATTAATGTATAAGTCAATGATAAATATCTATCATGAATCAGAAACAGGCAAAAGCATCATCACAATGAACACGAAAAATGAGAAACATGACATTAATATATGTGAAATTAGTCATAAACCAGCAGAACAATCATCACAAGGAACACGAAAGATGAAGAGAAACTAACCTGAATCCACCTGTTAAAATATTAATACATATAACATTATGCATCACCACAGTGAACCATGGACTGTATGTGAACACGAAACATGAGGAGAAACTGACCTGAATCCAGCTGTTAAAATATTAACGTGAATATATAACAATAATGTAAGAAACATTTATACATATGACTTCAAAATAACATTTATAAGTGAGATATTAAACTAACATGAGCACAAGGAACACGAAACGTGAGGAGAAACTGACCTGAATCCACCTGTTTAAACATTAACTTCAATTTATATAACATTAATATATACAGCATTAATATAAAGAACATATTTTATTTCATAATGAATCTGGAAAAGGCAGAAAGATTATTACAGTGAACACGAAGCAGGAAGAGAAACTAACCTGAATCCACCTGTTTAAACAATTATGTTAATATATACACACAACATTAATAGTTATAACATTCATTTAAAGAATGTTAATATATGATTAATCATGAAAACAGAGAAACATAATCTCAGTAAACATGAGGAGAAACTGACCTCCACCTGTTAAACATTAGTATAACATTAATGTAGATATGATGAAGCATGTACAGACAGACAGCATCTCAGTGAACATGAGGAGAAACTGACCTGAATCCAGCTGGTGAAACATTAATACAACATTAATGTAGATATGATGAAGCATGTACAGACAGACAGCATCTCAGTGAACATGAGGAGAAACTGACCTGAATCCAGCTGGTGAAACATTAATACAACATTAATGTAGATATGATGAAGCATGTACAGACAGACAGCATCTCAGTGAACATGAGGAGAAACTGACCTGAATCCAGCTGGTGAAACATTAGTATAACATTAATGTAGATATGATGAAGCATGTACAGACAGACAGCATCTCAGTGAACATGAGGAGAAACTGACCTGAATCCAGCTGGTGAAACATTAATACAACATTAATGTAGATATGATGAAGCATGTACAGACAGACAGCATCTCAGTGAACATGAGGAGAAACTGACCTGAATCCAGCTGGTGAAACATTAGTATAACATTAATGTAGATATGATGAAGCATGTACAGACAGAGACAGCATCTCAGTGAACATGAGGAGAAACTGACCTGAATCCAGCTGGTGAAACATTAATATAACATTAATGTAGATATGATGAAGCATGTACAGACAGACAGCATCTCAGTGAACATGAGGAGAAACTGACCTGAATCCAGCTGGTGAAACATTAATACAACATTAATGTAGATATGATGAAGCATGTACAGACAGACAGCATCTCAGTGAACATGAGGAGAAACTGACCTGAATCCAGCTGGTGAAACATTAATACAACATTAATGTAGATATGATGAAGCATGTACAGACAGACAGCATCTCAGTGAACATGAAGCTGTGATGCTGCTTTTATCACCATCCTTCTTCCTCCATGGAGCTCATTATATATTCATTAAAGGTCATCTGCCAATCACAAATATCATGTTGTTTGGAATGGCAGGTTCTGAGAAGGCAATGTCAAGTTAATGTAAAATAGACATAAACATCTTAAAATAGTAAATATTTAAAGCGTTCCTTTGATTAATTCAGTACTTTGTTTTATGTTAGTAATATGTAATATGTGTGTGTTACGTGGTTATGATCAAATTGTTTTCCCTGAGATTTACAGCATACTTTAGGCCATAATCTCTCAGCCCTCCAAATGAACTGAGATTTCAACACACACATTTTAAGACATTCTGATACGCCCGACCAATACAAAGCACGGCTTTTAAGGAAAGGATAAAGTCACTAATCATGTAGTTGCTTTTAACTGTTCTTTGGTAAGTGTGCAGAGCAATGTTGATTTGAAATGGTAATTTGAAGGTTGAATATTTGTGTATATATTAATAATTAATGTAAATTAATTCCAGTTAAATGTAACTATTAAGAAGACGGTTCTGTTTGTAATACTTTCTATTTTCATTGTGTTATTTGGTGGCATCAATGTGTGCATTTGATACAGGAGCAGTGTCTTTAGGGCCTCATATATAGCCCTTAAGGTCAAAATAAAGAGATCCTCGACCACGCACCGCATAGAAAGGTTCAAACTGTCTGGGAATGGATGCAAAACATCTATTGTCTCATTATCCATCTATTTGCTGGATGATGTTTGGTTTTGAGTCTAAACGTGTTAAAGGAGGAACATGTGCAGCGCTGTGGGCCGCTGGTTAGCATCTGTTCACTTCATGAGCACATCCAGTGTGACTGACATCCAATTAACATTCATGAAAGAGCACAAATTGAATTAACCAAAAAAAACACAATCTTTCACTTATTCGGGATGGACATGATCCTCAGAGACATTTTATTATATTTCAATCATCCGTCTTTCTTGGTCATTGTGCAATATTACTCATTATGAATAAAACACACCAGGAGACAGCTCTTCGTGTCCCGCGGGAAAATACCCGTTGTGTCCTCGTTACGGCCTCTAATGTAATCTGACTGGCAGCTCAACCCCCTCTCTCAATCACTGTGCTGGACAAAGACGACAATTCCACTTATTTAATAAGCTTTTTACTTTAGAAATCACAAAGATGTGTTAATATGTGGAGATTATCCTGCTGAACTATACGTATAAGAATCATAAACATTTGTTTAACATAAACTTGGTGGGTAAGGCAAGGCAAGTTTATTTATATAGCACCTTTCAACACAAGGCAATTCAAAGTGCTTTACAAAAATGGAAGACATTATGAAAATGGCATTTAAAATCAGTCATTAAAAAGAAAAGATAATAAAATAAACATTAAAAGAAAAAATACATGGATAAAAGTTAAAAGTTACAGTGCAGTTTTACGATGTGAATAGTTCAATTAAAAGCAGCGGCAAAAAGAAAAGTCTTCAGCCTGGATTTAAAAGTAGTAAGAGTTGCAGCAGACCTGCAGGTTTCTGGGAGTTTGTTCCAGATATTTGGAGCATAATAACTGAATGCTGCTTCTCCATGTTTAGGTCTGACTCTGGGGACAGAAAGCTGACCAGTCCCTGAAGACCTGAGCGATCTGGATGGTTCATAATTTAGCAGTAGGTCAGACATGTATTTTGGGCCTAAACCATTCAAAGCTTTATAAACCAGCAGCAGTATTTTGAAATCTATTCTTTGACACACAGGAAGCCAGTGTAAAGACTTCAGAACAGGAGTGATGTGATCCACTTTCTTAGTGTCAGTGAGGAACCAGTGTAAAGACTTCAGAACAGGACTGATCCACTTTCTTAGTGTCAGTGAGGAACCAGTGTAAAGACTTCAGAACAGGAGTGATGTGATCCACTTTCTTAGTGTTAGTGAGGAACCAGTGTAAAGACTTCAGAACAGGAGTGATGTGATCCACTTTCTTAGTGTTAGTGAGGAACCAGTGTAAGGACTTCAGAACAGGAGTGATGTGATCCACTTTCTTAGTGTCAGTGAGGACTCGAGCAGCAGCGTTCTGAATTAGCTGCAGCTTTCTAATAGATTTTTTTGTGAGACCTGTAAAGACACCATTACAGTAGTCGAGTCTACTGAAGATAAAAGCATGGACAAGTTTTTCCAAATCCTGCTGTGACATTAGTCTTTTAATCCTAGATATGTTCTTTAGGTGATAGTAGGCTGATTTAGTAACTGTTTTAATGTGACTGTTGAAACTCAGGTCAGAGTCCATGACTACACCTAGATTTCTGGCTTTATCTGTTGTTTTGAACATTGCAGACTGAAGCTCAGCGCTAACTTTTATACGTTCTGCCTTGGCTCCAAAAACCATTACCTCAGTTTTATCTTTGTTTAATTGGAGAAAGTTCTGACACATCCAGTAATTGATTTGTTCAATGCACTTACCCCTAGATTCGGCGCAGACGGACCCGGTGGAATCTAGGGGTTACTCAGTGTTTGAATTGGAGCATAATCTCCTGGTGAAATTGTTACGTAAATTTGTGTGTCATCCGCATAGCTATGGTAACTTATTTTGTTGTTTTTCATTATCTGAGACAGTGGTAGCATGTAGATGTTAAAGAGAAGAGGCCCCAAGATGGAGCCTTGAGGTACCCCACATGTCATATTTGTCAACTCAGATGTGTATTTACCTATAGAAACAACGTTTTTTCTGTCCTTTAAGTAGGACTCAAACCAATTTAGAACTTTTGCCGAAAGTCCCACCCAGTTTTCTAGTCGGTCTAGTAATATGTTGTGGTCAACAGTGTCAAACGCAGCACTGAGATCTAATAATACTAACACTGAAGTTCTGCCACTGTCTGTGTTTAAGTGGATGTCATTGAAGACCTTTACAAGAGCAGTCTCAGTGCTGTGGTTTGGACGAAATCCTGACTGGAACACATCCAAACAGTTATTTAAATGCAAGAAGTTACTCAACTGTTGAAATACAACTTTTTCAATGATTTTACCTAGAAATGGCAGGTTTGATATTGGCCTGTAATTGTTCATTACTGAAGCATCTAGATTATTCTTTTTTAAGAGCAGTTTAATGACTGCAGTTTTCAGGGCCTCTGGAAAAATACCTGAGTGAAGAGATGTGTTTACTATATGAAGTAGATCTGAGGCCATGCAAGGAAAAACATCTTTGAAAAATCCTGTTGGAATAATATCAAGGCAGCAGGATTTCAGAAGTTGAATAATGTCCTCTAAGTTTTTACCATTAATCTGATGGAATTGTGTCATGGTGTCTGAATTGATATTAGGTGGACATAGGGACAACACATTTGCTGTACCTGATGCAGAGGCACTGACTGCTTGTCTAATTTTCTGAATGTTGTCAGTGAAGAAGGCAAAATCATTGCACGCCCTGGTGGATAGAAATTCAGAAGCTACTGACACTGGGGGGTTAGTTAGTCTGTCGACGGTAGCAAACAAGGCACGTGCGTTGTTTTTGTTTTTGGTAATGATGTCAGAGAAGAAAGACTGTCGTGCGTTTTTCAATTCCAAATTATAAAGGCCAAGTCTCTCTTTATAGATTTCAAAGTGAACCTGGAGATTTCTTTTTCGCCACCTACGTTCAGCATTTCGACACTCTCTTTTTTTCTGTTCTCACGGTCATGGCCTTTCTCCATGGAGATATTTTCTTGCCAATCACTTCCTTTACCGTAGTTGGAGCAATGGTATCTATAACATTTTTAATTTTTGAATTAAAATCATCTACTAGCTCATTTACTGAGATGTTACCAGGGGAGAGTGTGGATGAAAAATTATGAGTAAACATTTCCCTAGTATTTTCAGTTAAATATCGCTTTGTGGTTACCTCTTTCTGAACATTTTTGTGAACAGAAATAGAGCTCTCAAAGAAAACACAGGAATGATCAGAGAGTGCAACATCAGTCACCACAACCTTTGAGATATTCAGACCCTTTGAGATAATTAAGTCCAGAGTGTGCCCCTTATTGTGCATGGGCTCCGCCACATGCTGAGTCAGTCCATAGTTATCAAGAACACAAAACAGTTCTTTAGCCCCTCTGTCCTGGGGAGTAGTTATACAAATACTGTTTCAATCACATTAGTATGCATAAAAAGTGACAGGTCACACCTGCTATGTCCCACCTCCTACTTATGCTAATGAGCCCCTTTGTTCGAGGTGTTATCACATGTAGGTGTGATATTCCCCATTGTAGTAGATCCTTTGTTGTGTAATCTAATTAGCCTTTGATGTCTGACCCTTTGTTGTCTATCCTTTGATGTGAGGGGTGAGGTGTTTGTGACATGTAGGTGTGAACTCCCCATTGTAGTAGATCCTTTGTTGTGTAATCTAATTAGCCTTTGATGTCTGACCCTTTGTTGTCTATCCTTTGATGTGAGGGGTGAGGTGTTTGTGACATGTAGGTGTGAACTCCCCATTGTAGTAGATCCTTTGTTGTGTAATCTAATTAGCCTTTGATGTCTGACCCTTTGTTGTCTATCCTTTGATGTGAGGGGTGAGGTGTTTGTGACATGTAGGTGTGAACTCCCCATTGTAGTAGATCCTTTGTTGTGTAATCTAATTAGCCTTTGATGTCTGACCCTTTGTTGTCTATCCTTTGATGTGAGGTGTTTGTGACATGTAGGTGTGAACTCCCCATTGTAGTAGATCCTTTGTTGTGTAATCTAATTAGCCTTTGATGTCTGACCCTTTGTTGTCTATCCTTTGATGTGAGGTGTTTGTGACATGTAGGTGTGAACTCCCCATTGTAGTAGATCCTTTGTTGTGTAATCTAATTAGCCTTTGATGTCTGACCCTTTGTTGTCTATCCTTTGATGTGAGGGGTGAGGTGTTTGTGACATGTAGGTGTGAACTTCCCATTGTAGTAGATCCTTTGTTGTGTAATCTAATTAGCCTTTGATGTATGACCCCTTGATGTCTATCCTTTGATGTGAGGGGTGAGGTGTTTGTAACATGTAGGTGTGAATTCCCCATTGTAGTAGATCCTTTTGTTGTCTAATCTAATTAGCCTTTGATGTCTGTCCTTTGATGTGAGGGGTGAGGTGTTGTGACATGTAGGTGTGATATTCCCCCGGCGTGTTATAAGCCTTTGATGTCAATCTAATTAGCCCTTTGATGTATGTCCTTTGATGTGAGGGTGGTGAGGTGTTGTCACATGTCTCGCACCCCATCCCCCTCGCACCCCGTCCCCCTCTCATCCCTTCCTGTCACCCCATCCCCCTCGCACCCCGTCCCCCTCTCACCCCTTCCTGTCACCCCATCCCCCTCCCACCCCGTCCTCCTCTCACCTCTTCTGTCACCCCCCTTCCTTTTGCTGTAACATCAGCCAAGTGGAGCAGCCAGAAGTGCTCCATCATGATCCACAGAAGCCCGCAGACACATTCGTTGTGGGTGGATCACCAAGTCATCTAAACTTTCAAAAAACGAAAATGGCAAAGAGACGCATCAATATGGGTTTAATCAGCGAGACGCCTGTGACAACTTACCGCCATCCGTCGGGAGCTCCAGTCAAGAAACGGATGCAGTATCTGTGCCGGGTTCAGACCCTCCGTCGGAGGCTCTTCATGAAAAATGGAGTCTGGATGTGTGAGACTGTCCCCCTCACATAGGTCACAGGCTCCTCCAGCAGTGCAACAAATTATATATATATAAACGGATGCCGGAAAATAATTATTTGTTTCTTCAGCAAGGCCTCAAAAATCTTGTTAAATAATTCTTTTCCGGCATCCGTTTGTAACTTTTTAGGAATCTGACTATCTTTTAGAATTGCATCAAATGCTATAGCCACTTCTAAGATACGTTTTTTTAAATGTTTTTCTCTCATCCTGCTATATTCCTTCCAGGGGAGGATCCCTGGGGATTGATCAGAGCAAAGAAAGGTTGTAAACACTGAAACACTGACACACAAAACACTGAAACACTGACACACAAAACACTGAAACACTGAAACACAAAATACTGAAATACTGAAACACAAAAACACAGAAACACAAAACACTGAAACACTGAAACACAAAACACTGAAATACTGAAAACACTGAAACACTGAAACATAGAAACACTGACACACAAAAACACAAAACACTGACACACAAAACACTGAAACACAAAAACACTGAAACACTGACACACAGAAAACTATTAAACAGCCCTGCTATATACTATGACCATTCTTTACTTATTTATAATATGGTTCAAATGGAGTAATTTGAGTTGTCTGATGCACTTGATACAATTTTACTTTTTAAAATACTGATGTGTTTATTCAAAACCATTTCAACACACAATGTCATGACTTTTTCAGGATCTTTTTGTCAAACTATACTATGACTTTCTCTCATTTTATTTTTTATTAGAGATCCTATACTGACATTGCAGACAAAACTATATAATATATTTCTTAACTACATACTATACTTGGACTTTTTTCAAGATACTTTTAACATACTATACTAGTACTTTTAAATTAAATGTTTGGACATTCTACACTGTGACTCTTTTTTTAAAATGATATGTAGGACATACTATACTATGATTTGAAGACAACAGTTTTTTTTTAAATGTAAAAAACACTTTTTTTATTTACAGAATTTCATATTTACAATTTATTGTTTTCACCCCATAGGAATCAATAATACATTTATACTGATTGCAACATCCCCAGGATCTTCTCCAGCACAGAATCCCCCAGATGAAGGGAAATATTATAATGGAGTTTTTGCACTTCGGCCAAAGTATTCATGTGTATGCTGTTTTTGACACAAAGATGCATTACATCTACAAACAGAGCATACAATGCGAGCACATGATACACTTTTGGTGTTTGTTTCATTTCTTCGGTAATGTTACAGAATGTTTCGGAAAATGAAGATTCCAGTACCACTTTAAATGTTTCGTTTACAATCGTTTCCCAATGACCCGGAATAGTACTGCCAGAATGAACGATATCCAAAATGTTCTGTTTACACGGGGATCACTACTCATTCTGTTTTCAATCGTCATCAACAACACACTTATTAAACAGGTATTGACTGCATTCTGATAGATAAATACAGATTGTTTTCCATAGTAGTTACCCATTTTTATTTTACTTTAAAGAAAAGTCAAAGTATCGAAAAAAAAAAAAATCCCCGGCTTCAATCAACCGCTGGTTATTAGTCTTCTTCCTCTCCATCCAGCTCGGCATGGATCTTTTCAAGTCTCTCCTTGAGGCGTCTGCAGTTTTGAGATTGTGCAGAAAAGCCTCCGAAGCGCCTTGGATCCTCCATTCAGCCGTGTAAATGTTTATATCATTAAGACTCTGGTCAATCGCAGTAATGAAGTCGGCGAGCCAAAGTCTTTTTCATTAACGCGTTGTAATTGTTTCTGAAGAAATATTCTGGAATGTCATTCACACAATCGTGTTGCCTCTGGCCGGGGTGACTGACTCGGCATCCATTGCAGATTTTTTCTCTGTACCGATGCAGCACCCCTCTCCAGAATATCAACCAACTCCGATTTCACTATGTTCAAAAACAGAGACGTCTTGGCCCCAGGAGTAACATCAGCAGCTGTAGTATTGCAAGATTTGGGTGTCCACAATGGTGGTGACGATAGTAGTCCAGGAGTTTGTTCCTGGCTGCAACTCGCGGGGGGAGACTTGGTTTTTCTCAGATCCCTGGCTAGTTTTCAACGGGCGTCTTAGTGGGGTCCTTCGTTTTAGATGATTTGCTGAATGGAGGGTGGACTTATTGCGTTGAGTGGGGGGATTCATCTGTAGAATTGAGAGTTTTTAGAAAAGTTCTTTAAGCTTTGTAGCTTTTTCATCTATCATTTCCAACCAAGCAGCAAGAGGTCAAATGTAAGAATAAGTAATAGTTTGTCACGATTTTACGGAAAAAGTCAAAAGTATAGTTTGTCTGAAAATATATATATATATATATGGAAAAGTCATTGTGTACAATAGTATGTTGAAAAACAAAAACAAACAAGAAAACTCAATTCATTACAAAATAATGAATATTTTACCAAGTTATAAAGTTTTGCATCCATTAAAGTGTAACTATAAGTATCTTTGTAGGAGAAAAAACAAAAAAAAATAATTTAAGTTACTTCCATAAAACTGGATTGTCTTACCTTTAAGAGTCACAGTCTTAAAGAAAATCTGTTCAGAAAAAGTACTTAACTTTCTACCAGTTGTAAAGTTGTCATACATAAAACTGTATCCAAAAAGTAAGTGAAAGACAACGGGAGAAAAAAAATAAAACTTCCCCTTTTAGAGTCACAGTCTTTAAGAAAATACATTTTATTACAAAATAATTGACATTCTACCAGTTGCCAAATGTTCCTACATTAAAGTGTATCAAAAAAGTATCTTGGTAGCTGAAAATAACTAAAATATCAGAGAAAACCTACATTATTTAACTGTACAAGTGTTTTTAAAAGTTTTGCTTACCTCAAAGTGTGTCAAAAAGTATCTTGACATGAGAAAAAAGCCAAAATCTGCCTTGTGTCAGTGAAAGCAGGGATAAAATGAACCACAATGACTTTTACCTTCTCAACGGCTGGGAAAGGAAACACCTCGCTTTTGGAAGTGCAAGCATTCATGCATTATTAACTGCAAACCCGACGCGAAAGTACTTACCCCCGTCAGGCAAACTAGACCGAAGAAGTATGATCGTCTTGGTCTTATTGTTAGCGGGAGACATCCATCTGAATCCGGGCCCGGTGCAGACAAGAAGCCATTCCTGCAGGCTCGAGGAGCTAGCATCACAACTAGCATCACAACTAGCATCTCTTCCGCTACAGCAACAACTACGCGACGACAACAGAGACCATGGAGACAGCGGAGACCGAGGAATCAACGGAGACTTCGACATTCCCCCGGGGACGCCTCGGCAGACAGACACGCATGAGGCAGTGACGAGAGGAAGAGAACCGAGATCCGAGGGAACAAATATCCACCATGTTGTTAGCCACCCTGCTAGCATATCGACGGCTAAAGCTACAACGGAGCCTCCCTCCCCCCACCACCCCACCGCTCCAAGCACCACGGCAGGCCGCAAGCCGTTTGCTGTAACGGACAAAGACAAATATCTTCAAGCTGACGACATTATGCATTTAAACAACAAAAATGGACTACATATTTTTCATCTGAACACTAACAGCCTGAGACACAAACTGGCTGAACTCAGGCAACTGTTCATGAACGGTAAGGCAAGCATATTATGCTTTTCTGAGACCAAATTGGACAATTCCATTACAGATTCAGAGATTGAAATTGAAGATTATCTTGTAGTGAGAAGGGACAGGAACGTGAATGGAGGTGGTGTCTGCATGTACATACATAAAGACACCAATTTCAAAAACCGTACTGACCTGCATCATGAAAATATTGAATCTGTGTGGGTTGAAATTCTTTTTGACAATGCTAAATCTGTAATAGTCGGGACAATCTATAGACCACCGGAACAGAGTGACTTTTATGATACATTAGATGGGTGTTTGGCTGATGTGGGGGATGTAGAGACAATTATTATTGGAGACTGGAACACGGATATGCAACGTAAAGACACGTCCGTCTTCAAGTCCTTCAGTAGGATTTGTGATCTGCACGGCTTCAGCCAGCTAATCACCCAACCCACCCGGGTATGTGAAACAACACAAACTACCATTGATCTCATTCTGACCTCTGACAGGTCCAGGATCTCCAGTAAAGGGGTTATAGCATGCGGTTTAAGTGATCATTATATGATATTCTGTACCCGCAAAAAGCTAAAACAAAAGGCCGGCTGTCACAAAACAGTCATATCTAGAGACCTCAAAAACTACTCTAGCGAGGCCTTTAACCTAGAACTGGAGAGCCTGGACTGGTCAGATGAGCTCAGTGGTACACAAGTTGAAGAAACATGGCTTGGTTTCAAAAACAAATTCTCTGCAATACTCAATGATTTGGCCCCCCTAAGAACAACCAGGGTAAAAAATCGCGCTGAGCCGTGGATGCACTCCGGCATACTGACCGCCATGAAAACCAGAGACAAAAAATGCTCTGAGTTTCATAAAAGTCAGTCAATGCTTTCCAAAAGCACGAGCAGTGAACTCCAGGCCCACGTGACTGAACTAAAAATTGAAAGAAACAGACTAAGAAATGACGTAAGCTCCATGATCAAAACTGCCAAAAAGAATTTCATCAATGACAAAACTGAGGAAAACAAAAATAAACCCCGTGAACTTTGGAAATTACTCAATAACCAGCTTGGCTGCAGTAAAAAACTCAAAACGAGATTTTCAAACTTAAACATAAAGACAGATAACAGGCTCATCACAGACAAACTGGATGTGGCCAAGTACTTGAACATTTTTTCACAAACATAGCCACAACTCTTGTAAATAAATTACCCTCCCACTCAGGGCTTTTTGGAGTAGATCACATCATGACCTACTACAAAAACCTAGGGGTACGCAAAGATGATTTCAGTCTAGCAAGGGTAACAACAGCAGAGGTACTCATTAAACTGAGCGCCCTCAAACCTAACAAGGCCACTGGCCACGACAATATCCCCTCCAAATTCCTCAGAGACACAGCAACCGCCATCTCACCAGTCATAGCTCACATAATTAACCTCTCCATAAAACAGGGAAAAGTACCCAAAGACTTCAAAATTGCAAGAGTAACCCCCCTACACAAAAAGGGCAGCAAATTGGACCCAGGCAACTACCGCCCTGTTTCTATACTTACCTCCATCTCGAAAGTCATGGAAAAAATAGTATATGAACAGGTCGAAAAGTACCTCGCAGAAAAGAAACTAATCTATGAATTTCAATCTGGCTTTAGAACATCCCACTCCACTGACACATGCCTTCTTTATTTGAACGACCACATCAAACAAGAGGTGGACGAGGGTAAATACTGCGGCATGGTGATGCTGGACCTACAAAAGGCTTTCGACACTGTCAATCACCCCATTCTGATTGACAAGCTAAAAGCAATTGGTTTTGATAAACTATCGGTGAGCTGGATGCAATCCTACCTGGAGGGGAGAGAACAGATGGTGGAGGTAAACGGTACTCTGTCCCCCCCCCCTCCCAGTGAGCTGTGGTGTTCCACAAGGAAGCATATTAGGTCCGTTACTGTTCCTAATTTATGCAAATGACATGTCATCAGCATGTGACTGCAACTTGTTCCTGTTCGCGGACGACTCAGCCCTGCTGGTCTCTGACAGGAGCAGATTGCAGGTTGAAAAAACCCTCAGCTCCGAGCTCGGCAGAATCTGCACCTGGCTCGCCGATAATAAATTATCATTACACCTGGGTAAAACAGAGTCCATTCTCTTCGGTTCGAAACATAATCTCAGCAAATCCGACGACTTCTCAGTTGCAGTGGGTGACATTATTGTCACAAGTAAGAAGGAAATTACATACCTAGGATCTATTCTTGAGGCAAACCTCTCCTGTGACAAAATGGCATCCAATGTAATAAAAAAAGTCAATCAAAGAACTAGATTCCTATACCGGATCTCCTCTCTGGTAAACAAAAACACCCTGAAAACTCTGGCAGGAGCACTCATTCAAGGGTACTATGACTATGCTTGCACGTCATGGTACCATAGCACCTCCAAGGCGCTAAAAATAAAACTTCAAACATCGCAAAATAAACTGGTCAGACTACTGCTTGACCTTTCATCTAGAACCCACCTCACCTCTGCCCACTTTGACAACCTAGGATGGCTTAGAGTAGACGACAGAGTACAGCTACTTGCAATGGGCCTGGTCTACAAGATCCACTACACCTCTATGGTACCCATGTACATGTCAAAACTCTTCCCAAAGGTCAAGGAATACCTTGATCATAACACCAGAGGGAGCTCCACAAATCATGTAAAACCCAGATTTGGCACAAAAAAAGGGGAATACACGTTTCGCAATTATGCCACATCAAGGTGGAACGCTCTTCCCACAACTGTAAAGGAAAGTAAAACTATACTTACCTTCAAAACCTCTCTTAAAGAGCACCTTCGGGGGAAAGCATTGCAAAACTGGCCCCGGTAATGGTACAAATCTCAACCTGTCGTACAATGGATAGCTTCCCCCCCCCATCTATGTATATACTCGCATTTTAGACTCTGTTACTAACTGTATATCTGTAGACTTGGTATGTCTTAAATGTCCGGTTAGGATGTATTAGAACGAAATCTAAAATGAAAATTGTAAATAAGCCATCTGTATGTAAAAAACCACCTGTATGTAAATTGTAAATAAGCCATCTGTATGTCAAATATGTCTTATATGTCTTAAATGATATGATGAATTGGAAATGGGGGACCCTGATGTAAACAAGACGAAAGTCTTTCTCTGGTCTGCATCCCCTTAACAATTGTATGTTTTGAGCTGTACTGTACTGTACCCAATATACAAGCTGTTAATAAACTTTTCAATCAATCAATCAATCAATAAGTGTTAAAATCACAAACTTATAGATAAGCTAGAGGCTATTTTAGATTTGTCTATTAGAGTTAAAGGGTTAAATAACATTTTCAACTGCTGTTCATAGTTACTGGATACATAACGAACCTCATCATTATCTCGATTTTCTACTTCCATTTTTATTTAACAGTGAAACGTCTTATTTTAGTACAGTCTAGTCAAAGGAGTTAATACTATTACTATATATGAAAGCAAAAATAAAACACATTTTAATTTGTTATGGTTGCTTAATTGAAAAACACACCATTCGCCACATTTTCAGAAAGACATATTACATTTGACCAAGTTAATGTCGTAGTGCATACAAGGTAATAGACTTAACGATTTGCACTGCTGCTTCTCTCCGCGTTTCATTTACAGTGATCGGTTTATCGTTTAATTCACATTGCCCAAGTAGATGTTTAGGGGTCTCTTGGAAGTAAATGAATGGATTTTTTATATCAGATAAGTGCATTAACATCACTTGCAAATTCTCTATCCTTTCACCCGCAACGATTATAATCTGCTTTGCTTCTTCTTCGGTTTCACCATTATTAGCTCTGAATGTAATCCTTTCTGGGGCTTCTTGTGCTTCTTGTGGTCTGTTGAATACCTGGCATAGGATTTGTTTAGCTGTAAGGACGGGTACCATATAATTGTCTTCAAAAGCTTTGTCTATGTCATCACACGTTTTGGCATATCCTTCGCTGTAATGACAACCGATACTAGAATAGAGATCCTCCAACAGTCTTTTAATACATGTTCTGGCACTATCGCCAATTTGGGCAATTCCATAGTATCGTGCTTTTTCTCTCATTATATTGAAGCAAAGCTCTGCCATTGCTTTTGGTATTTGTTCAACACATTCGCAGCAGTCGGTTAGCGGTAGATGATCTATAAGATTATTATGATCCTGTAATGGCTCTACAACACTATCAGCATCCTCTATAGTTAGTTGAAATCTCTTCACTTTGTTCCTTTTTCTTTTCACCTTCCTTCTTTTTGTCTTTTTCCGTCCTATTGTCCCTTTTCTTTTCATTCGCAATCTGCGTTTGCTTTTCATTTTTCTTCTCCTTTTCATTTTGCTTTTTCTTTTTCTTCGGTTTTCTTTACTTTTGCTTTTTTTTCCTGCTAATTGTCGTTTGCGATCTTGGCGAGTAGTATGAGATATATTGTTTCTATAAAGGTTATCTATAATACCATCTTTTAAAGAAAGGTATTCTTCATATGTCATTTTATCATAGTCCTCTTTTGTCCTAAAGACCTTACACGGATATGATATAGAGGGAAGCTCTTCTTCGGGAACATCCTCTCCCTTACTTTGTAACATCCAGTCATTAAGCCCATATCCGTTATCCTGGTGATAATAAGGGTAGGCTACATCAGACTTGGTTTTTCTCAGATCCATGGCTAGTTTTCAACGGTCGTCTTAGCGGGGTCCTTAGTTTTGGATGATTTGCTGAGTGGGGTGGGACTTATTGCGTTGGGTGGGGGAGTCATCTGTAGAAATGAGAGTTTCTTTCACCCGTATAATGTCCCTCGCTGTTTGACTCTTTTTAAAAAGTTATTTTTCATCTATCATTTTCAACCAAGCAGCATGAGGTCAAATTTAATAAGTAATAGTTTGTCACGATTTTACGGGAAAAAGTCAGAGCACAATGTCACATCTTAAAGACAGCTTGAACTGGATAGATGGTTAGTCTTTTTTCAAACATACCATATGTTCTGCATGTTAGTATATTTGGCCAGTCGGGTTAGGCCCTACTGCCCCACTCCCCAATAGGGAAGTCACGCTTTGGGAAGAGGTGTTTAATTTCACAGATCTGACTTAATTGTTGTTGTGATGGTTGAAGGAAGAGGGACGGGGGAGGAAAATTCAGAGGGTGAAGAAGCAGAAAGATAACTTGTTTGTAAAACGGACAGCACGTCAGTTTCAGGAAAGATGACACCGGTTTTATGCATGACATGCCAAATATCCTGAAGCCCTACAAAAAAGTATATTGTGTTGAAAATATCGCAAAAAGTCATAATATTGTATAATGTAATAGTTGCATGTTGTATTTTGATAAAAAATCACTGTATATTCAAAAATATAATGGAGAGAAAAAAAACAAAATATCACAGTATGTTGAAAAATATGAAAAAGTAATGTTGTGTTAAAATAACATGAAAGAAATCAAAAGTAAAGCATCTAAAAACATATATTTAAAAAAGTAATGTTAGTCAAGTCAAGTTATCAAAACTGCATTGTTTCATCGAAACAGTGTTAAAATCACAAACTCTCCATTTAGAGTTTGATTCTTGAAGAAAACTCAATTCATTACAAATGAATGAATATTTTACCAAGTTATAAAGTTTTTGCATCCATTAAAGTGTAACTATAAGTATCTTTGTAGGAGAAAAAAACGAAAATCATTGAAGTTATTTCCAGAAAACTGGATTGTTTTACTAAAATCCCAAAGTGCCTTTAAGAGTCACAGTCTTAAAGAAAATCTGTTCGTCTTAGTGGGGGTCCTTAGTTTTGGATGATTTGCTAATTGGGGTGGGACTTATTGCGTTGAATGTCTGTATATTCAAAAATATAATGGAAAAAAGGAGAGAAAAAACAAAATATCACAGTATGTTGAAAAATATTAAAAAAGTAATGTTAGTCAAGTCAAGTTATCAAAACTGCATTGTTTCATCGAAACAGTGTTAAAATCACAAACTCTCCATTAGAGTTTGATTCTTGAAGAAAACTCAATTCGTTACAAATGAATGAATATTTTACCAAGTTATAAAGTTTTCCATACATAAACGTGTATCTTACAGTTCCTTTGCGAGAGAATTACGCACAAATCTGTCATATCAAAAACATTCTATTGCAGTATTTTATCTGTTTTATGTGCACTGTTGGAGGAGCCTGTGACCTATGTTTTTTCATTGACATATCTACACTGTAGCTGATGGGCATATGCCATAAAGCCTTGAAACTTGAAAACTTAAAATGATCAGAAACTGCATTGTCTCACTGAAAACAGCTCTAAAGAAAACCCCATTCCAATAAAAGTTTTAGGTGACTTAGTGAATGAGAATTAACGGCTGATAGCAAGATCAGGAGGTGACAGGCAGGGGGGAGGGGAGGGGGTGTGAGGGGAGACTCTTCTCTTTTCTCCATACCTGCAGCTATTTCTAATATTACCCCCGCCTCATATAACTTCATATAGGGATTATTTTATTAATGGGGTGATGTAATTAAACATCAGAAGACAAGAATAGTCAATTATAATGTCTACACATAATGTGGAGAAAGAGATGTCCTGTATGGGTTGATTGCGCGTTGATCTGTTGGTAATGCCTCAGGGTTCCGGTGGGCATGTAAACAAAATGCATAATGCTGTGCTATACTTTGTGGCCTCACCCCGTTGCATAGTGACGCTTATTGTTTAGGTGTCTTTTAATAAGCAGGTAGTCATATCATTAGCTAGAACTAGCTAGATCTGATCGATATGGACATAAACGCGAGTAAAGTCTAATCTGACGGGAGAGACCAGCTGTTGCTGACGAGTCGACACGTAGCTCTGCATGATCCCCTGCAGCGGTGAGCGGAACAAAACACACGCTTCAGGTTAGAATATCACACGCAGCTATTTTAATTACCTCTCAAACTACCTAAACTAGTTATAGATATGTTTAGTTTTACTGTCGGGTCACTCATTATTGGATCCGCGAGCTGCATGATACTGGCGTTTTGTCAGGAGAGGGGGGGAGCGCTCCGTTTATTATTCCCGTGTTATTGTAAATTACTGTACACGTTTGAATAGTTAATTAATCTACTATAATTAGTTTGTTTAATATCGAATCATATCAATTTGTTTCAAAAGCTCAATAAATAACATAGAAGACCTTTGACCGGCACTTTTCTAATTTTGTCCGGAAGATTTAAACTGTAACGGACATGTTGACCGGACAGGAGGGGGAGGAGGAGGGGGGGGGGGTGGGTTGAGAGGGGTGGGGGCTGAGGGGAGGGGGCTGAGAGGGGTGGGGGCGACAGGGCGGATGTGACACCTGTATGTGAGGGGGAGGGGGGTGGGCTGAGAGGGGTGGGGGCTACCTGGGAGGATGTAACACCTGTACGCGGTAACACCTGTACGCGATAACACCTCGAACAAAGGGGCTCATTAGCATATCAAAGGGGGCTCATTAGCATAATTAGGGGGCGGGACTTAGAAGGTGTGACCTGTCACTTTTTTATGCATACTAATGTGATTGAAGCGGGATTGGTAATACTACTAACTTAGGCATCCCTCCCAAAAAAAAAAAAATAATAATTAATAAAAATATTCATAACTCATATTCGAATAATTATTCGAATACCTGAATAATTTCGAATATTCGATTAATCGTTCCCATCCCTAGTACCCGGCATTTTCTTATCGGTTCTCATCTGGAACCGAGTTTCGGTTCCCAAGTCGAGAGAGAGAGAGAGAGAGAGAGAGAGAGAGAGAGAGAGAGAGAGAGAGAGAGAGAGAGAGAGAGAGAGAGAGAGAGAGAGAGAGAGAGAGAGAGACTCCGCTTATTGAACCCGGGCGGGTGTTATTATCCAAAGTTATTGTACACTTCTGAATAATGTAGTAGCTACTAGTCTAGTCTGTCAAAGGGAGAATCTAGTCGCGCAATGTTAGTAACTATAGTGTGATTACTGAATTGTTAACAGTAACGCGTCACATTACTCCGTTACACCCAACTCTGGCCCTAGGCAAACATTCACTGGGGTGGCCCTCGAACCAGCTTTTCAACACCACGCACAGACGCCAGCACCCCCCCCCCCCCTATATTTATATATATATACCCGTTATATCGTGGCTCAAATGACTTAGAATTCTGGTCCTACATTCATCACGTCATTTTTTATTTATTGACAAAATGGTACCATGCATACCGATCTGATCCGAGACACATTATATAAACAGCAGACAACAAAAGACCTTTCATATGTGTTATAAATGAGATATAGATGTCCTTATTTCAAGGTGTTTTGGAGGTCTTATTGCCGTTTTGCTTCTCTTGTGTTGGTTTGGCACTTATCCTTTTTGTGTCTATTGATGATCATTATATTTACAGCTTGGGCCCGTTCAGAATATGTGCTGTTACTAACACTCACTAGGCACCTAAAGTGGATTATTCTGCCCCTCTGAACAGACCCAAACTGAGTATTTCCTTCAGTGTGTTTTAATAAAAAAAGAATTAAAAAAATGACAAAATAAATAGCACCAAAGGACAGCTTTGACGTTATTTTTTAACAGATTCACTCTTTAATTTGCTTTGATTATTGTTTTGTCTTGTTTGTGCAGGTTTAGCCTTCTGTGCATTGCGCCTCTGGGTGATTACTATGGAGCTAATTTCCTGCCATAACTCCACAAACAAACTAAACAGGTTTTTACTAATGCCTCATGAGTCACTAACAAACACAATGTGGTTTGCAAATACAAAACACCATCTACAAACTAATGCATTTAGTTTTGCAAAGAAAAAACGTATCTATCAAATAAACACATACCATTTTTCTAATAAATCATGTTTCAGAGACAAATTCAGCATAGGTTTTACAAGTACACACATTTTTTTTACAACTACAACACTTTTTTTTACAGGTACAACACTTTTTCTTCTCACGGCGGAATATTACTGCCAAAAGTCACGTGACTTTTGGCAGTAATATTCCGCCGTGGTTGTGCTCATACACACTCACACATGCTCCATGGCAGCAGGGGGCACTACTGAGTCCATTGGGAAGGCGGGAGGTTGAGCAGAGCATGGAACAGCCCTTGCCAGCCTGATGACAGCCGTGTTTCTAGCGATCCAGCGATCTGAATTTAGCGATCACAACGAAAACAGCCAAGACACATATTGAGCCCAGAAAATGAATGTTATTAGGGCTGTAAATATAATAAGCCTTTGTCTAAAATGGACAACATTGTAACTAAGGAGATTTAAACTATACAGCGATTCTGCACTCGGTCAATCAGCTGCTCTTCATTTTCTTTCCTGCTATATTCAATGAGTGATACAAATATTTTTTACCATACGTTCTGAATAAAACTGATACTGTTGGACTCGGTACTAGTTGACTGCTACCAGAAATAAAAGGAAGTACTTTACTGTGTACTTTGTGAGTAATCCTCTGTCAGAGTCCCCTCCATAGTACATAATGCATGGTTTTTGCTATCTTTGATGAATGATAAAAATAAAATGTTACCATTAGTTCTTAATGAAATTGATATGGTTTGACTTTGTATTAGTAAGCCTACTACTAACAATACATTGAAGTACTTTTACTGTGTACTTTTTGAGTAATCCTCTGTCAATGTCCCCTCCTGAGTACAATAATGCATGTTTCTCTGCTATTTTGAATAAGCGTTAAAACACCTTTCTTATGAGACTGATATTGTTGGAGTACTTTAAGAGGATGGTTGACATGATATCAGCAATATTTCCAGTCAGTACTCCAGCAGCAGCATTGTTACCCCTTGGAAAGTCTTTAGAGTCTGGCCTGGATAGCTGGTCACAAATATCCTTCAGCAAAGTGACGCACCCTTGTGACTCTTGTTGGCCTCTTATGGGGCTGCTGTCTTTTAAATATGATTATTTCTCTGCTCCTAGTTCATTCCTCTCAGATTCTTCCATCAGTCCCAGTCATTGCATGTCTGTCAATAGAGCTTGGAAAAATGTGTCCAATTCAACAAAATGTTTTTGTGAAGGTCAGAGCTAAATTATAGATTGTTTGATTGTGTAATTACAAGGTGAGAGAAAATAAATCCACATCCTCCTATTTAACTTATTTTATTTACTTTTCCATGTTGTACATATACTTACTTGTATTACATGTTGAACCACATGCTGGATATCTTCCCCAGCCTCAAGGAAATACAATACAATTAATGGATTCATAATTTAAAATGTTTATAAAAATGTATAAATTAATAATGTTGTGTGCAAACATTTCAAATTGAAATATAAAATGAAAAATAAGTTTACTTTTGAAATGATTTCTCACAAAAACCTTTCTAAATTATAGTAAATTATTAAAAAAGGTTTCGTCAATATACGTTTTTCTGCCTAAAATAGTTAAAATTGAACGTAAACTATATCAAACACCACATCCATGGCAATTATCCCATTTGTTAAGTTAATAACAATATTGATATTATATATATATATATATATATTTATATATAATATATATAGCATATAATTGATGCAGTCTTTCTGAACATTTTTTAAATACTGCAAATGAAGAATATTTGTAATGTTTTACACAGATAGTTCCTTAACTTGAATTTGAAAACACGTGGCAACTTTATTAATACAGCAGTTGAAAAGATTTGTGGAAGGATAAATTCTTCATGGGCTTCAATGGCTCTCTAGATAAAGGGTGTTTTATGGTTGCTTGTATTATCCTCAGATAGTGGTTTGTTTAAATAACTAGTGACATTTTAATAAATATTGAAAAAAATGGCTCCAAAAAAGGCATATATATATAACCTGGCCGGCTTAACCCGTCTGTATTTCTTCAAGCACCACAAGATTCATAGTTTATAAAGTACAATTCTGGGCCATTGATTGTGTTATTTCTCCAAACACATACAGTAAACATGCCTGTTATGAAGCCTTAACATGGTGCAGGAAAAGGACTTTACATTGGGTTATACTTAAAGACAGGACTATTCAGTTAAGAGAAGAGAAAAAAGGAAAGAAAATTGTTATAATGGGTGATGTAACATTAATGACAGACATAATATGAGGTCCTTGGCACTCAGACTTTAGAGGGGTCATTTTGTGATCATGGGGCATCACCCTTACAGCATCAGGACAATATCATATGGAGTCAGATACTGGAAGTGGGCTGGAGGCGTTAACTGGGACTGATGGAAGGATGAGGCTGATGAGGCTGAAGAATCTGCGAGGAACGAACTAGCGGCAGAGGAATAATTATATATTAAAAGACAGCAGCATCATAAGAGGGCAACCATGTGACAGAGTGTGTTACTTTGCTGAAGGATATTTGTGACCAGCTATCCAGGCCAGACTCTAAAGACTTTCCAAGGTGTGAAAATGCTGCTGCCGGAGTACTGACTGGAAGTATTGCTGATATCATGTCTACCATCCTCTTAAAATACTCTGTCCAACAATATCAGTCTCAGGAAGAAAGGTTTTTTAACGCTTATCAAAAGAAAAACATGCATTCTTGTACTCAAGAGGGGACATTGACAGAGGATTACTGGAAAAGTACACAATAAGTACTTCATAGTACTTGTGGGGGTAGTTTCAGTAGTACTGAGTCCAACAGGATCAATCTCACGAAGAACTAATGGCAACAAAAAAGAATTCCCTCATCAAACTTAGCAGAAGTGGCTTGATTTTGTTCTCAGCAGGGGACTTTGACAGAGTATTTCTCAAAAAATACACAGTAAAAGTACTTCAATGTATTGTTAGTAGTAGGCTTACTAATACAAAGTCAAACCGTATCAATTTCATTAAGAACTAATGGTAACATTTTATTTTTATCATTCATCAAAGATAGCAAAAAACATGCATTATGTACTATGGAGGGGACTCTGACAGAGGATTACTCACAAAGTACACAGTAAAGTACTTCCTTTTATTTCTGGTAGCAGTCAACTAGTACCGAGTCCAACAGTATCAGTTTTATTCAGAACGTATGGTAAAAAATATTTGTATCACTCATTGAATATAGCAGGAAAGAAAATGAAGAGCAGCTGATTGACCGAGTGCAGAATCGCTGTATAGTTTAAATCTCCTTAGTTATAAAGTTGTCCATTTTAGACAAAGGCTTATTATATTTACAGCCCTAAGAACATTCATTTTCTGGGCTCAATATGTGTCTTGGCTGTTTTCGTTGTGATCGCTAAATTCAGATCGCTGGATCGCTAGAAACACCGCTGTCATCAGGCTGGCAAGGGCTGTTCCATGCTCTGCTCAACCTCCCGCCTTCCCAATGGACTCAGTAGTGCCCCCTGCTGCCGTGGAGCATGTGTGAGTTAGTGATGGGAATTCCGGCTCTTCTTGGTGAGCCGGATCATTTGGCTCGGCTCACCAAGAAGAGCCGGCTCTTTCGGCTCCCAAACGGCTCTTCAGTTTACCACATATTATACCTTTTATAATTCAATCAAATGTAGCCCTGTTTTGACTAATGATTTATATGTGTACACATATCACTTCAATTATTCAATACATCCTTTGTACTGAAGTATTCAAAAGTAAAAATTACATGTTTAATATCAATTATTTGCTGTGGCCAGTTTTCATTGCATTTACAGACCCTTGTATCTCTCTGATACCACCCAATGAATGCACTGACTTGCTTGTAGAACCACGCTACACAAAGCAGATAGCAACAACACCTATAAAAACTTAAGCATAGACATTTTAAAAAAGGGGCTACTGTATCGACATTTTAAAATTATATTTAAAGAAAAGGCCCTGACAAAACAGCAGGGCTCTATTTCAGTATTAACTATAGAAAAAAAGACAGCAACAGCTGACATCAAATCTTTGCTGAGCCCAAGGATAATCATAAATAAATAACATAGTGAAAATAAATATATTGCAATGCTCAGTACAGCAGCATCCAACCGTCTCTAATCATAAAAAAACATAATAAAAATAAATGTATTGCAATGCTCAAAACAGCAGCATCCAACAGTCTCTAATCCTTGGATATTACATGCCACTGCATGCATGCACGGAGCAGCTGTAGCGCGGAAATCATCATATCATTCTGTCTTGTATTACTTAACAAAAAATAACAAAACCAAAAAAACGGCTCGTTCGTGGGCGCGAGCCGGCTCCCGTCGTTCACTTAAAAGAGCCGGCTCGTTCGCGACCAACACATCACTAGTGTGAGTGTGTATGAGCACAACCACGGCGGAATATTACTGCCAAAAGTCACGTGAGTGAGTCACGTGACTTTTGGCAGTAATATTCCGCCGTGAGAAGAAAAAGTTTTGTACCTGTAAAAAAAAGTGTTGTAGTTGTAAAAAAAATGTGTGTACTTGTAAAACCTATGCTGAATTCGTCTCTGAAACATGATTTATTAGAAAAATGTTATGTGTTTATTTGATATATACATTTTTTCTTTGCAAAACTAAATGCATTAGTTTGTAGATGGTGTTTTGTATTTGCAAACCACATTGTGTTTGTTAGTGAATCATGAGGCATTAGTAAAACCTGTTTAGTTTGTTTGTGGAGTTATGGCAGGAAATTAGCTCCATAGATTACAGCAGCACAATGTAAAGAAGCAAACAGGTCAGTGTGTTAATGAGGTCACCTGAGAGCAGCTCGTTAACAGCTCTCATTAAGGCCGGAGCTCGTTAGTCCACAGAGTCCAAGCTGCAGCTCATTAACCACAAACATCATTTCATCATCTGCAGGATGTTTTTACCGCCCTGACCTCTGCCCTGCAGGCTTCTCACTTTATGTGAGTGACATCTCAGTACTTTTGTATGTACGTGTACTGTTTGAGAGCATGAGGGCCAATATGTAGTATGTTAAAATGCACTCTCAGTACTGGATGGTGCATCATACCGGTCAAACAGTTGAGAGGAAACGGCAGACACATCTCACTATCAACAGCATCTCGGCTACGACACTGAAGCTACGCAACAAAGTGTGATTGCGGATCCTCTCGTGAACCTAGCACCACACAAAGCTATACATGTGGGGTGGTTTCTATATTCAAATACTCAGTGTTTCTGTTAGCCGGTATTTGACTGTAAAAATGGTAGAATATAAATCTCTCCGGTCATGTTGTACAGTAAAAATAATTAGCGTCATACGTCAAACGTCATATTACGTCACATGGGGGAGCAACTTTCTCGGACTCCTTCTCTGCCCAATCCGCGGTAGTAGTTTGTAGTTGGTTTGAGCGGTTGTGATTTAGTGAGCTGGTATTTTTTCGGTAATTTTACATTGCATTTCACCATTTTTAATCATGGTGAGCTATTGTGTTTGTGCAGGTTGCACAAACTCGAGCCTGTCAGGCAGAGTTCCCGTTAGAATAATTATTTGCCGGTCAACATGTCCGTTACAGTTTAAATCTTCCGGACAAAATTAGAAAAGTGCCGGTCAAAGGTCTTCTATGTTATTTATTGAGCTTTGAAACAAATTGATATGATTCGATATTAAACAAACTAATTATAGTAGATTAATTAACTATTCAAACGTGTACAGTAATTTACAATAACACGGAAATAATACGGAGCGCTCTCCCCCTCTCCTGACAACACGCCAGTATCATGCAGCTCGCGGATCCAGTAATGAGTGACCCGACAGTAAAACTAAACATATCTATAACTAGTTTAGGTAGTTTGAGAGGTAATTAAAATAGCTACGTGTGATATTCTAACCTGAAGTGTGTGTTTTGTTCCGCTCACCGCTGCAGGTGATCATGCAGAGATGCGTGTCGACCCGTCAGCAGCAGCTGATCTCTCCCGTCAGATTAGACTTCACTCGCGTTTATCTCCATCAGATCTAGCTAGTTCTAGCTAATGATATGACTACCTGCTTATTAAAAGACACCTAAACAATAAGCGTCGCTATGCAACCGGGTGAGGCCACAAAGTATAGCGCAGCATTATGCATTTGTTTACATGCCCACCGGAACCCAGAGGCATTACCAACAGATCAACGCACAATCAACCCATACAGGACATCTCTTTCTCCACATTAAGTGTAGACATTAGAATTGACTATTCTTGTCTGTCACATACTCTTTTGTCTGTCACATACTATTCTTGTCTGTCACATAAGTGGCGCAACTGATGCGGTATTGCGCTAAGGGGAAATCATTTTGACCGGAGAGATTTAGATTTGCCGGTCATAGTCCGGTAATTACCGGCTAACGGGAACTCTGCTGTCAGGACATCGAGTCCACAGTTTCCCTAACAGGAAAAGGACCGGAGCTAGCTTTCGTTCCTGGGTGCGTTGTGCGAGGTGCATCCACCTCCCTGCAGCACATACTCTCAATAGCTGAGGCCTATCAAACAAAACGTTTATTTTATCCCCCCCCTTCACTGCTCTCTCTCTCTCTCTCCCCCCCCCCCCCCCCCCCCCCCTTCACTGCTCTCTCTCTCTCTCCCCCCCGCCCCCCCTTCGCTCCTCTCTCTCTCCCCTCCTGTACAGCACCGTAACGGCCCGTCCACACAGCGGCGTGCGTTGTCGCTTGCCGGCGGGCATGTCTGAAGCTAGACCAACAACCAATCACCTGAATCTCCCGCCCCGGACACACAAGCAGCGGTTTGATTGGCTAGAACTTGTACTGGCATATGATTAGATTGGCTGACGCTTCCGCCGAAGCTTCAAAGGTTGAACATTGCTCAACTTTTGCAGCGAGCAAAGCTACGCTTCGCTCCCACGATGCAGTTCGGCGAAGCTTGACGTCACCCCATTCAAAGTGAATGGGCTGAAGCGTTGAAGCTTTAACGCACACCGCTGTGTGGACGGGCCGTAAGACGTAGTGTGGAGTTGCATTAGGTAACGCGAGATACGGCTGATATTTGCGCATTAGTTTCTGTTACGGCCCGTCCACACAGCAGCGTTAAAAAAATCTTCCAGCGCTTCTGCCCATTCACTTTGAATGGGGTGACGTCACTTTGCCTCACTTTTCGCCGAACTGCATTGTGGGAAGCAGAGCGGAGATTTCCAGGCATCTCAGGATTCAAAAGTTGAGCAATGTTCAACTTTTGAAGCTGAGGTGGAAGCGTCAGCCAATCAAATCCCGTTTATGCAAATCTGACAGTTCAAGCGCTAGCCAATTAAAGCGCGTGTATGCTGGGAGAGACATACCGCAGGTCATTTCCTCATATTCCAAAACATGGAGGAGAAATTAGCGGTAGGGAATCACCCGGTGCTTTATGACCAGTCCCTATTTACCTACCGGGATACAAACCACCTCCAAGATTTTTTTAACGCTGCTGTGTGGACGCTCCGTTATGGATCAGTATCAACAGTCCTGCCAGTAACGTTACTATATTATCAATACTACTTTAGTTATAGCCTGATATATGTTAGCTAACGTTACAATGTTGTGATGTGACCGACGTTAGCTAACATTAACTGTAGCTAATGCCGGTCACTCACCAAGACAGCTGCCCTGTTCTCCACTGGTTCTCCTCACACCACAGCTCCATTTCTCTCCGATGGCCGTTATTTCTTCTAATCTTTGGCTGCTCCTGGTCTCTTGGACGCCTAGCAGGCTCATAATTATAAGGTTGTGGACCGTCATATGCATTCGAATATAAATGTTCAACCTCTTCTGTGTCAAAACTAGCATTGTGAAACATGTTTATTAATACGTTAGACCGGCCGCTCTCCCCCATGTGACGAAAGTAAAAATGTCTTACAAAAACAGATGTCACTGTAGTGTATATTTATGTTTTTTTTTTTTTTTAAATCTAGTGTATACATCATTTTCCTACACATTTATTCACTGGTGTCTCTAACCTGCAAGTTGCTCTTTAAACAAATGTTTATGATTCTTATACGTTTAGTTCAGCAGGATCATCTCCACATATTAACACATCTTTGTGATTTCTAAAGTAAAAGGCTTATTAAATAAGTAGAATTGTCGTCTTTGTCCAGCACAGTGATTGAGAGAGGGGGTTAAGCTGCCAGTCAGATTACATTAGAGGCCGTAACGAGGACACAACGGGTATTTTCCCGCGGGACACGAAGAGCTGTCTCCTGGTGTGTTTTATTCATAATGAGTAATATTGCACAATGACCAAGAAAGACGGATGATTGAAATATAATAAAATGTCTCTGAGGATCATGTCCATCCCGAATAAGTGAAAGATTGTGTTTTTTTGGTTAATTCAATTTGTGCTCTTTCATGAATGTTAATTGGATGTCAGTCACACTGGATGTGCTCATGAAGTGAACAGATGCTAACCAGCGGCCCGCTGCACATGTTCCTCCTTTGACACGTTTAGACTCAAAACCAAACATCATCCAGCAAATAGATGGATAATGAGACAATAGATGTTTTGCATCCATTCCCAGACAGTTTGAACCTTTCTATGCGGTGCGTGGTCGAGGATCTCTTTATTTTGACCTTAAGGGCTATATATGAGGCCCTAAAGACACTGCTCCTGTATCAAATGCACACATTGATGCCACCAAATAACACAATGAAAATAGAAAGTATTACAAACAGAACCGTCTTCTTAATAGTTACATTTAACTGGAATTAATTTACATTAATTATTAATATATACACAAATATTCAACCTTCAAATTACCATTTCAAATCAACATTGCTCTGCACACTTACCAAAGAACAGTTAAAAGCAACTACATGATTAGTGACTTTATCCTTTCCTTAAAAGCCGTGCTTTGTATTGGTCGGGCGTATCAGAATATCTTAAAATGTGTGTGTGGAAATCTCAGTTCATTTGTAGGGTTGAGAGATTATGGCCTAAGAAACGGCTCCGTGTTACAGGACGGGTGGTTTGCAGACTCTTTGCACGGAGGAGCAAAAAAATGAAGTCAACCCATATCGACCCTAAATATAGTCTATGTTAAGAACGAGAAAGGTTTTAACATATATGTAGTTTTTTGTAAACATATGACAAATATGTGAGGGTGACGAAGTCAGAGCATCGTCCTATGAGCCGGGGCCCAATTTAACCCCTGTGTGTATCTGATACCTGAACATATTACTAACATAAAACAAAGTACTGAATTAATCAAAGGAACACTTTAAATATTTACTATTTTAAGATGTTTATGTCTATTTTACATTAACTTGACATTGCCTTCTCAGAACCTGCCATTCCAAACAACATGATATTTGTGATTGGCAGATGACCTTTAATGAATATATAATGAGCTCCATGGAGGAAGAAGGATGGTGATAAAAGCAGCATCACAGCTTCATGTTCACTGAGATGCTGTCTGTCTGTACATGCTTCATCATATCTACATTAATGTTGTATTAATGTTTCACCAGCTGGATTCAGGTCAGTTTCTCCTCATGTTCACTGAGATGCTGTCTGTCTGTACATGCTTCATCATATCTACATTAATGTTGTATTAATGTTTCACCAGCTGGATTCAGGTCAGTTTCTCCTCATGTTTCGTGTTCACATACAGTCCATGGTTCTCTGTGGTCATGTTTCTGCTCAGTGGTATATATGTTAATATGTTAACAGCTGGATTCAGGTCTGTTTCTCCTCATGTTTCCTGTTCATTGTGATGATTGTCTGCTGGTTTATGACTCATTTCACATATATGTCATATGTATAACCACTCTTTAAATCATTGTTATATGCTCATGCTTTTGTTTAACAGGTGGATTCAGGTCAGTTTCTCCTCATGTTCACTGAGATTATGTTTCTCTGTTTTCATGATTAATCATATATTAACATTCTTTAAATGAATGTTATAAATATTAATGTTGTGTGTATATATTAACATAATTGTTTAAACAGGTGGATTCAGGTCTGTTTCTCCGCCTGCTTCGTGTTCACTGTGATAATCTTTCTGTCTTTTCCTGATTCATTATGAAACAAAATATGTACTTTATATTAATGCTGTGTATATTAATGTTATATAAATTGAAGTTAATGTTTAAACAGGTGGATTCAGGTCAGTTTCTCCTCATGTTTCGTGTTCCTTGTGCTAATGTTAGTTTAATATCTCACTTATAAATGTTATTTTGAAGTCATGTATAAATGTTTCTTACATTATTGTTATATATTAACATAATTGTTTAAACAGGTGGATTCAGGTCAGTTTCTCCTCACATTTCGTGTTCCTTGTGATGATTGTTCTGCTGGTTTATGACTAATTTCACATATATTAATGTCATGTTTCTCATTTTTCGTGTTCATTGTGATGATGCTTTTGCCTGTTTCTGATTCATGATAGATATTTATCATTGACTTATACATTAATGTTCAAGCAGATATTTTAGTATCTGATTGTATACTAATTAACTGTAAATTCAAATTCTATGAATACACGTTTTAAATATGAATGTTAAATAAATGTGTTTCCTTATTCCTACTGTATATGTCAATGTGATATAAACTAATGTTATATCCTTTATTTAGATGTTAACAGGTTGGTTAGCTCTGTTGTTGTTACTGTTGTTGTTGTTGACCTGAGGTCACAGCGTGTTGTTTGTTGGGGTCTCCTCATGACGTCAGCAGGGTTTAACGTGACCTCGTCCCTGACGCTGGTCGGTTTCTCCTGGCTGTCTGGCCACAGCTCGCTCTTATTCTTCGTGTTTTTGTTGCTGTACCTCTTCGTGTTGTTCAGTGACTCTCTGGTGATTTATATCATCTGTTCGCAGCGAGCTCTTCACCGGCCCATGTTTGCCTTCGTGGCATCATTTCTGCTGAACTCTCTCACAGTCAGCACACTGATTTATCCTAAACTTCTGTCAGATCTGTTGCTGTCCGGCACCGGCTTGGTGCAGGTGTCCCGGACTTTGTGTCTGTGCCAGGGTTTCTTTGTTACCATACTTGGTGGAGCTAGCTTCATTCTATTGTCGGCCATGGCCTTTGACCGCTACCTGTCCATCTGCTACCCGATGCACTACGCTGTGCTGGTAACTCCTGCCAAGGTGGTGCTGATGCTGCTTTTCTGCTGGATGCTGCCCTCCATTCTATTTGGAGTCTCAACGATGATGGCTAGCCGTTTACCGCTCTGCAGGGTGCAGCTCAACAGGGTCTACTGCGACCTCTACAGCCTTGTGAGCCTGAGCTGCGGTGGTGCTGAAGCGGAGCTGAGTGGACTATACAATCTGCTGTTCTCAGGAGTTATCATATTCCTGCCTTCCACCTTCTTGCTCTTCTCCTACGCTAGGATCCTCTTCATCTGTCTGCGGCGCTCACGTAGCTTCAGCAGCAAAGCTCTACAGACCTGTCTTCCTCACCTGCTCGTCTTCTTTAACTATACCATCAGCGTCTGCTTAGATCTGCTGCTTCGCCGCCTGCAGAGCAACAGAGAATCTGACACTACCCTCATCACCTCCATCCTGATTTTGCTAGTACCTACTTTACTGAACCCCGTGGTGTACGGACTGAAGTTAAAGGAGGTGTTCACGCATGTGAAGAGGCTGCTGAGCTGCCGCAGAGACAGCTGATCCCAACACTGTTTGATTGCACCACACAAAGATCCATGCAGCCAGAAGCATTTGTTGCACATCAGGAGAAACAGTGCGGCCCATATTCAGTTGATCACCACAAACATAACTGAGAGCGGGAAACATTTTCTAGGCCTCCTTCTCGGCTCCACGTCACCATGGGCCATCCCCAAGAGGGTCCCGTCTCCATCCTCCCCTAGAGGGTCCTGTCAACTTCTATATCTAATAAAATATGAATAGGTGACATAAAAGAAAAGTACCAAAATGTATGAACAAATACAAAAACTAGATAAATACGTAAACAAAATATTAAGAATACCGTCAATACCGTTCCGGTGCATAATATGTTTAAGGTACTAGAAGATTGTTATACGTATATTTGAGGTTTGCATTTCTAAGGAAAAGGTTCCCAGAATTCTTCAAACATATTTAGTCTGTTCCTCAAATATTTTTAGACAGCGATATTCCCCATCAGGGGTATTCCAGCGTGTGAGGTGGTCTACTACGGGCCGTGGTGGTTGTACAGTCTGACTGCTGCAGGAAGGAAGGAACTGTGGTATCTCTCTGTGAAACACCGTGGTGCAGCAGCCTCACTGAAGGACCTGTGGTGTCTCTCTGTGAAACACTGTGGTGCAGCAGCCTCACTGAAGGAGCTGTGGTATCTCTCTGTGCAGACAGGGTGTCCAGCAGGGAGGACAGCTCAGCCATGTGATAGTTCTTCTGGTTTAGCACTAGCAGCTTTGTAAATAGTGAGTTGTATTAGAGATCATTCAAAGCTACACTGAGGTGATCAGATGGTTTACAGCAGTGGTCACCAACCAGTCGATCGTGCGGGTAGATCGTGCACCGTTTAAAAAAAAAAGGTTACAAAAGAAAAGTAAAAAATAAATAAATATTTTTTTTAGATGTAAGCCTATCGTCCACCACCCCGTTAGCAGGTGCCACTTGATCAACGTGTCTTTGAGACATTTCCTGTTGCTCCCGAAAATAATAGACTGACTTCAAGTGATGCTGCATATTTTTGAACTCACTGCACTTATGTTAGATACCAACTACAACTAAATGAACATATTTTACCATGATTTAATTGTAATACACGTTTCAAAATGATGCCGGAATAACTACATACTGATACCGGTTAGTAAAAACCATGAATTAATGCTTTGACAAGTCTGCAGACAGACGGCAGGAGAAAAACCTTTTAAAATGCTTGTTTTCTGAATGGAGATCGGATCGATCAGGCTAAACTAATGTTGTATAATATATGCTCCGTCCACACTCATAACAACATGATACAGACACAGATACAACAGCGACTGTATTCGCCATGACACAGACAGTCTGTGGTTTGTACTTGTTTAACTTTTGTCTAGTTTCTGAACAGATATCAGGAGCTGTGAGCTCTGTGTGCTAACAGCTAACGGCTGATGTTTTGTATTGCTGATTCAACGTCAGGCTGAGATCCTCACCGCTGATTGGCTACCGCGCGAACACGTATTGAAAGACGTTGCCGTTGACAACAAGGAACACTTCCGGTTTCACGTTAACATCGATTACAGCCGTTAAAATGCATTAAATAAAAAGTAATGAAAGAGTGTATGAGGAGAAAAGGTGTGTGGAAGTTATACAATGACCACACGACGTCTAAATCCTCTGTTATGTGCGATATCGGACATTGGAGAAAGAGGTGGGAGAACGACGTCACCAGCCGCCATTGAAGGAGGAGCGCTGGATCGATACAGACGGAGGACAACGAGATCTCAAGCACTGCTTCACCCCGCCGCCTCCCCACCACAGCTGTGCTCCTGTACTCTCTGTTTGTTCCATTACCGCGCTACTGAAGTAAGAAGATATTATTCTAAACTGTATTGAAGTAAACATGTATTATTTTGAATTGTATTTTAGTGAACATGTATTGTTTGAACTGTTTTAGGTAATCACAACGGGTTTGGGTAATCACTTTATAATAGGAATGTTATTCTCACTTTTAAACTCACTGACCCAGAGATCCTGTGTCATACACACACACTGTCCCCTTCACCTCCACACACAGATGTTGTTTTTAAGGTCGTTATGGACCTCTTTATATGGGTGCACTAAAGTTAAAATGTCGGAGGAGGGATAGTTTAGGTGAACAACTCCCATGGGAAGGGAATGGAGTGTAGGCCAGGCGGAGATAAGGAGTGACTTTTGACCTTGTGAAACTTAGGATCTCACGTTCTGGTCGGAACTCTGATTCGCTGTATTGAACCCGACCAGGAGTGAATCCAACCAATAAAAACACTTGGGGGATGGGAGCAGCTCACACAGCTCCTCCCCAGGGACTCTCTAATTCGCTGTCGAATAAAAGGGGAAGGGAAAAAGTAAACACATCTCCGCCCCAAAATATGGATATAAATACTATTGTTTTTGAATGTAAAATGCTTCTTGTTTGTTGAAGGGTGGTCCCGATACTTGTATCCGCATCACGTCACAAACCTGAAGACCGGAGTACTCTGTATAACTTGTATATGTGTTTGGTTTCCTACCAGTAAACTCAGATAATTTGTGATAACTTTTGATTCCGGTGTTTTCAATTCCTTTCTTTATTTAATAGAGATTTCAGCCTCATCCAACGAACGGCGCGTAGCAGAGGGGGTGGCTATCAGCCACCAGATAGGTGTTCTGCTCCAACAAGTGGTGACTTGCCCGACGTGATGAGTGCTTATCTCTAGAAAGGGACACCGATAGCCAGGGGACGGAATCCAGTCCAGGGGGAGGACACAGAGATACTGGTGACAACTAAGACCATGGCAATATACAAAAGGTGAGCAGACACCTGTTTTGACTATCAAAAATCTGTGATTGATTATACTAAAGAATTTAGAGTTGTCAGCAGCGTTCTCAGTGTTCTTAGTCACGGTGGGAAATACAATACATATTCTAGTTAAATTAGATTAATAGTGCTTAGAGTCGGGTAGTTCAGTCCTTACCTAAGGCACAAAAGTGCTCATAAGAGGCGGGTAGTTCAGTCCCGTCCTATGACCCACTAAAAACGAACGCTGCAACGCTGTAAAAGATGTATGGGTTAAATTCCCCGTAAGTCAAAATAACATTGATTAATACGGTTAGCTTGCAGTGCTTCTATTAAAGGCTGCAAAGGTGTAAAAAACAGATGGGTTAAATTCCCCGCAGATCATGATAAGATTGATTAATGCGGTTACCTTTCGTGGTGCTTTAAATGTATAAAATGGCTGTAATTGTTATATGGTGGGTGATAGAGGAGGAGAGAGACGCGACCTCCAACTAATTATTTGGAACGACCGAATCTCATCACAAAACTGCTGTGGGGTTAATCAGGCTCATTAAACGTGACGATAAAGAGATTTTGTTGACTGAGTTTCAACTCCTTGCCTGAAGCCGCAATCGCCATGAGGGGGTTGTAGAAGCTTGCTTCAGGAAGTCACGCTATCTGTTGAAATACACATCGCACAATAAAAATGTGCCTGACTGTACGTATAAATATATGTAAAACTGCAATTTTTTAAGTCAAATCTATGTAATAATGAGAGAAAAATCCAGTAAGAACAACTGTGGAGAAAGATTTGCTGAAGACATAGAGACAGAGGCACTTCATTCGTGGTCAGCTGCTGCCCTCTGGTGGCGAACAGGGAGTGCTACAACATTCTGAAAAATTACGTATTGAACATTTAGAATTAAAACAATAATCGCCCAGTATATTAAATAAATACAAACGAACACGTATCAACATAAGTCAGATAATATAAACGAGGTCAATCATGGAAGAAGGCTGACATTTAATGCCTGATATATAAGTAATAATAATATACAATATATAGCTGATATTAAATAACTGATGTATAAGGCTCGATATTTCTGAAAATAAGAACACCGTTAACGGCATTCTATTTCAGAAAAAGGGGGGATAGGATATACATCAGACAATATGTATGTGAGATTATTACGTTTTTACGAAAAATTTATCAATTTAAAATACTAGCTTTGGCGATTTTTTGTTTTGTTTGTTGCTTTTAAGAGAAATTGATACATTTGAAATAATCTAACTTTGGTTATTTTTTGTTTTGTTCCTTTTTTGTTTTATTTTTGTTCTATTTTTAATTTTAATTTTTAATTTTTAATTTAATTTTTTGTTTATTATTTTCTGCATAGTCTTTTGTCCACACTCCAGTCTAGTTGGTGCCGCCAATAAACACTAAAGAAGTAGAAGAGATGAGTTCAAAACCATATTTCCAGCAACTTAAGGGCTTGGTATGAGACTTCTCCACACAGGTTGCTGACGCCAAAGGGGGACCCGAGAAACACAAGGCCAACACAGCAGATTACGTCTGGTTGAAGGGGACCTCCCATGCCGTCCGCCTAGATGGAAAGGGAGACAACTGGTACCACTGGAGCCAGTGTGCGGTCGGAAAAAACACCTGCGAGGACCCTAGACGACATCAGGACAGATTTGGCCCTCGTCGCGAGGACCCTAGATGACATCAGGACGGATCTGGCTCTCGTCAAGGCAGTCGACCCAGGAGGCGCCATCAGCGGACCAGAGGAGGAGGATCGGGAGGACATCTCTCCAGCAGTCGACCCGGAAGCCGCCATCAGCGGGCCGGAGGAGGAGGATCGGGACATCTCTCCAGCATCGACCCGGAGGCCGCCATCAGCGGGCCGGGGGAGGACAATCAGGCCACATCTCTCTAGCAGGCACCCCAGAAGCCGCCGTCAGCGGGCTGGGGGGACGAAGACATGGCAAACCAAGACGGCACAGGGAACTCCATTTCCCGCTGAAACAGGTTGATATAGCCGGTGTGGAACTTTGTCTGAACAATCCATTTTTTGGAGGAACTTTCAACTTTATTTTTATATCCCATAATTTAAGGGATTTGTATTTTTTATTCTACAGAACTATGTGTTACCAAAAGAGGGAAAAGTTTAATAATGTCTTTTCTAATTTCTGTGGCTACTTTTATTGCCATTTTAGTGACATGTGGTTGTTGTTGTGTGCCTTGTATCCGCTCATTGTGTGTTAGACTCATCAGTTCCACCATTGAGGGAAAAGCTGCCCCTTCCCCTTCGTACCAGATGCCCTTGTTGGCCTATGCGTCGGAGGGGGAAGCGTACTATGACTCAGCTGACAAGGACTTTGCTTTTTAGACATGTTTTATTCTCCCTCCACTGTCATAAGAAGTTGTTGTTGTGGACTGTTCCTAAAGGTTTAAAGTGCTCTATATCCCAACTTCTGATGGGTGTATATAAATGTTGGGACAGACACAGTAAGAAAAAAAATTGACAGTGGTAATGTTTCAAATGCTATATGTTGATCTCGTGAGGTGAGATCAAAAGAGGGATTGAAGTAAAAAGATATGATTCTACACTGTATTGAAGTAAACATGTATTATTTTGAATTGTATTTTAGTGAACATGTATTGTTTGAACTGTTTTAGGTAATCACAACGGGTTTGGGTAATCACTTTATAATAGGAATGTTATTCTCACTTTTAAACTCACTGACCCAGAGATCCTGTGTCATACACACACACTGTCCCCTTCACCTCCACACACAGATGTTGTTTTTAAAGTCGTTAAAGACCTCGTTAAATGTATGCAGAGGGGTTTGGATGTCTGAGGGGGGATGGTTTATGTGAAGACCTCTCATGGGAAGGTATGGGAGTGAAGATCCCCACGAAGATAAGGGTTGACTTTTGACCTTGTGAAACTTAGGAATTTGACGTTCTGGTCGGAACTCTGATTCGCTGTATTGAACCCGACCAGGAGTGAATCCAACCAGTAAAAACACTTGGGGGATGTGACCAGCTCACACAGCTCCTCCTCACAGACTCTCTCATTCGCTTTGGAATAAAAGGGGAGGGAAGAGTCAACACATCTCCGCCCCAAAATAGGGATGTGTATACTGTTGTTTTTGAGTGTAAAATGCTTCTGGTTTGTTGAAAGCTGGTGCTAGAAGACGGTAAACCGCATCACAAACCTGGAGTCCATACTTCTCGTTTTCTGAAAGCTGGTCTGTCTACCTGTAAAACCGCATCACAAGCCTGAAGTCCGGAGTACTCTGTATAACTTGTATATGTGTTTGGTTTCCTACCAGTAAACTCAGATAATTGTTATAACTTTTGATTCCGGTGTTTTCAATTCCTTTCTTATTTAATAGAGATTTCAGCCTCATCCAACGAACAGCGCGTAGCAGAGGGGGTGGCTATCAGCCACCACAATAGGTGTTCTGCTCCAACAAAACTTTGCAGAAGGCTACTCGTGGGCTTGACCCTCGTCTTAGCCATGGCTTGTATTTGTCTTCTGCTAGCCAACGCTCGTTGAAACGGCAACCTCCTGGCATACTGTCATCTATCACTCTCATCAGAATGCCCAGGTCACACACGTAACAAAAACACTTGCAGGTCACGTGCATTGCGCGGGAAGGCCGGAGCGGAGCTGTTTTATGTAAAAGCGAAGCAATTAAAGCGCTCAGACTTCTTTATTTTCTTTTAATCTAAAAAGCGAAGTAAAGCATTTACAATTTCAAGCACTTTATCCCAAATTCAAGCACCATTCCCAAAATGCAAGCACTTTTCAAACCTTGAAAACACCTCGTACAATTTCAAGCATTTTCAAGGATTTCCAGCACCCGTACGCACCCTGCATAAAACATATTATTGCAGAACAAGTGTGTTATTTATGAAAGAGGTGTGTTTGTGTTTTTAGGGGCTGTAGATATAATTATTTTGTAATTGTAATGTTTTATTTTATTTCAACAGTGAGCTACAAAGACAATCAGATTATGAATGAACAGTATGAAATTCATCAACATTGAAATGTATTTTATTATCAAAATAATATTTAACTGTTATTAAAACAAGCTTGCTCTGTTGTCTCACTGAAAGAATAACTTTTACCACGTTTTTACAGACAATATTGAGAGATAAATAGCAGTTGTCACTATGCGTTAAATATCTTTGCCTTCAATCCATTAAATTAGAAAGCTGACAGTCATATTGCTTGTTAACATCTAAATGTAATCCTTTGCATGGAAAAACCCCTCAACTTCACTGATGTGTAGGTGATCTAGTATTTAGTATTGTTTAATGGAATGTATATCAGTGTATTAAAGTCAATACTTCATTTATTTAAACCAATATCTTTCTTGATTCTTTGTACAGTATGAAAAAAGAGTCTTTGTACCTGTGCTGAAGTTCACTGCTGTGAGGAGTCCAGTTCTGTCTCTCACTCTCTGGTCCAGCCTGTCTGCATCACCTGGACACTTTAAACAAACAGATATATATGTAAAGAACCATGTGTACAAACAATATAACTGATTATCTTCTGTTGAACATGTTGGATTGTGTATTGTCCGAGTCAGGGTCCTTTTTATTTTACTGTAACTTTGGAAGTTGTGTTACCAATGCTGTTGTGTTACTGTTTATTTGATACCAATTTGGTAATGCAATTAATACAAACAACAAGGTTTGGGTTCGTTCTTCAGATGACTGTGATGTTAACGTGTAAGCTCAATAATGAACTCCAGCTCAACCAACCATATTGTAATATCTAAGTAATCATCTTGAAATATGACAATAATAATTGTAATATACACACATCTTATTGTGAGGTTGATTTCACATACACTACTTCGACATTAGCCTGTCTACATACTTGAGCATAGCCAATTTAAATTAACCTTAGCGATGCATACAGTTCCTACCTACATAATAAAATATCTCTCTAAGTTACAAGGATGACCTTATTTTATCAACCTCAAACAGAAGCCTTTTGTTCTCCAGTATTATCCCACTTAACGCTTAACACTTGTCTATTTCGTTTTAACCTTTATATATACGGTCTATGGTTTTAACCACAGACGACGGGGTTGTCCTTCAATAAAGCTTTTTTTAAATAAAACTACATTCATTTAATATTCAGCAATAATAACATCTCAGCGTCAATAAATGTAGTGTTAAAGTCAGTGTGTGCAACACTACGTGTCATTTTCACCTTAAATTCACTTTTTCTTAAAAAAGTAACATTAGCCACATGCTAATGCTAACTGGAAATTAAGAATTTTCAGAATAAAAGTTGTAAGTTAAAAGAGTGTGTGTGAACTTCCGGTTTTTCAGAATAAAACAGCTTTAATTAAAAGAGTATATTTAATCTAAATTACGCCATATAAACATTGATTTTAATTTCTTACAATGTTTACAGCAGCACAATGTAAAGAAGCAAACAGGTCAGTGTGTTAATGATGTCACCTGAGAGCAGCTCGTTAACAGCTCTCATTAAGGCCGGAGCTCGTTAGTCCACAGAGTCCAAGCTGCAGCTCATTAACCACAAACATCATTTCATCATCTGCAGGATGTTTTTACCGCCCTGACCTCTGCCCTGCAGGCTTCTCACTTTATGTGAGTGACATCTCAGTACTTTTGTATGTACATGTACTGTTTGAGAGCATGAGGGCCAATATGTAGTATGTTAAAATGCACTCTAAGTACTGGATGGTGCATCATACCGGTCAAACAGTTGAGAGGAAATGTAAAAAGTAAATTCACTGACGTATTTTGTCGTAGAACCAACCAAAAGCATTTCTAATAAGCTGTCTAACGTTGGCTTTTTTGTATTAAATAAGTGAATTGTCGTCTTTGTCCAGCACAGTGATTGAGAGAGGGGGTTGAGCTGCCAGTCAGATTACATTAGAGGCCGTAACGAGGACACAACGGGTATTTTCCCGCGGGACACGAAGAGCTGTCTCCTGGTGTGTTTTATTCATAATGAGTAATATTGCACAATGACCAAGAAAGACGGATGATTGAAATATAATAAAATGTCTCTGAGGATCATGTCCATCCCGAATAAGTGAAAGATTGTGTTTTTTTGGTTAATTCAATTTGTGCTCTTTCATGAATGTTAATTGGATGTCAGTCACACTGGATGTGCTCATGAAGTGAACAGATGCTAACCAGCGGCCCACAGCGCTGCACATGTTCCTCCTTTAACACGTTTAGACTCAAAACCAAACATCATCCAGCAAATAGATGGATAATGAGACAATAGATGTTTTGCATCCATTCCCAGACAGTTTGAACCTTTCTATGCGGTGCGTGGTCGAGGATCTCTTTATTTTGACCCTAAGGGCTATATATGAGGCCCTAAAGACACTGCTCCTGTATCAAATGCACACATTGATGCCACCAAATAAGACAATGAAAATAGAAAGTATTACAAACAGAACTGTCTTCCTAATAGTTACATTTAACTGGAATTAATTTACATTCATTATTAATATATACACAAATATTCAACCTTCAAATTACCATTTCAAATCAACATTGCTCTGAACACTTACCAAAGAACAGTTAAAAGCAACTACATGATTAGTGACTTTATCCTTTCCTTAAAAGCCGTGCTTTGTATTGGTCGGGCGTATTAGAATATCTTAAAATGTGTGTGTGGAAATCTCAGTTCAACCCATATCGACCCTAAATATAGTCTATGTTAAGAACGAGAAAGGTTTTAACTAGGGCTGTCAGTCGATTAAAATAGTTAATCGCGATTAATCGCAAATTAATCGCACATTTTTTATCTGTTCTAAATGTAGTTTTTAATACTCTTATCAACATATGAGTGGACAAATATGCTTTATATGTTTGTTTATTATCATTTGAACAATGACAAATATTCTCATGAATATTAAACACAACAACCTGAACATTACAAATATTCGCCTCAATTCAACCTGGAACCTCTCTCATACAATACAAAGTGTGTGTGTGTGTGTGTGTGTGTGTGTGTGTTGAAGTAAACAGATATGGTTCTAAACTGTATTGAAGTAAACATGTATTATTTTGAATTGTATTTTAGTGAACATGTATTGTTTGAACTGTCTTAAGTAATCACACATATAGATATTGTATTCTCACTTACAACTCACTGACCCAGAGATCCTGTTACACACACATACACCTCCTTCCACTAGCACACACACACATATTCTTTTCAAGGTTCTTTCTGGGCATCATTATATCTGTGCACAATGTTTAATTGTCTGAGAAATAATAGTTGATTAAATAGAGATCAGCCTCATCTAACGAACGGCGTGTAGCGGAGGGGGGGCTCTCAGCCACCACCTAGGTGTTTTGCTACAACAGTGTGTGTGTGTGTGTGTGTGTGTGTGTGTGTGAGAGAATGTGGAGACACTGTGATGGATCGTTGGAGCTATGTGCAGCTCAAGGCATATATGCTCGAACGGGAGCTGCCTGGACGCTGCAATCATGTTGCGCGCACTATCCATGCTGAGTGTTGTTGGAGCAGAACACCTATTGTGGTGGCTGATAGCCACCCCCTCTGCTACGCGCCGTTCGTTTGATGAGGCTGAAATCTCTATTAAAATAAAGAAAGGAATTGAAAACACCGGAATCAAAAGTTATAACAATTATCTGAGTTTACTTCTGGTAGGAAACCAAACACATATACAAGTTATACAGAGTACTCCGGACTTCAGGTTTGTGATGCGATGCGGATACAGGTGTCGGGACCAACCACCTCATCAAACAAAAAGAAATTGACTTCAGGTTTGTGATGCGATGCGGACACAGATATCAGGACCAACCAACTCACCAAACCAAAAAGCATTTTTACATACAAAAACATCAGTATTCATATCCTTATTTTGGGGCGGAGATGTGTTGACTTTTCCCTTCCCCTTTTATTCCAAAGCGAATGAGAGAGTCCGTGAGGAGGAGCTGTCTGAGCTGCTCACCTCCCCCAAGTGTTTTTACTGGCTGGATTCACTTCTGGTCGGGTTCAATAGTTCTGACCAGAACGTAAAATTCCAAAGTTTCACAAGGTCAAAAGTCAATCCTTATCTCTGCCTCGATCTTAACTCCATTCCTTTTCCATGGGAGTTTTTCACATAAACCATTCCTTTTCAGACATTTAAACCTTTCTGCACATATTTAACGATGTCTTTAACGACCTTAAAAACAACATCTGTTTTTAGGGGTGAACAGGCGAGGTGTGTGTGTGAAGAACAGGATCTCTGGGTCAGTGAGTTTGAAAGTAAGAATATCATTTCTATATATGTGATTACCCAAAACCGTTGTGATTACTTAAAACAGTTCAAACAATACATGTTCACTAAAATACAATTCAAAATAATACATGTTTACTTCAATTGGTGTAGAATCATATCTTTTTATTTCAGTGTGCTGACTTTTCGTACAATGTCCCACTGTCTGGCTACCTGCATCAAGTCAAGTGCTCGGCGAAATGTCGCTCCTCTGTTTTCATTGAAACAGCTCCTTATATCCGTTAGCGCACCATTTACCAGATGCTAACAACAACAACACGTAAGGTGTGCCTCGCTCACGCCACACATACACACACCCTCCCGGTCCTCCCGATGGCCAGTCCGGGCCTGCCGGTGAGCGTGGAAGTGTGGTCTGCCACAAGCGGGCGGCAGGAGCGGGGCTGTCAGCATCAGCTTGTAGACGGTATTTTAAACTCGATGCGCTCTGAAACTACGGGGCGGCCGAGGACAAAAAATACACATGCGTTAATCGCGTTAAAATAATTAGTGGCGTTATTTTTTTTTTGCGTTAGCGCGTTATTAACACGTTAACTTGACAGCCCTAGTTTTAACATATATGTAGTTTTTTGTAAACATATGACAAATATGTGAGGGTGATGAAGTCAGAGCATCGTCCTATGAGCCGGGGCCCAATTTAACCCCCGTGTGTATCTGATACCTGAACATATTACTAACATAAAACAAAGTACTGAATTAATCAAAGGAACGCTTTAAATATTTACTATTTTAAGATGTTTATGTCTATTTTACATTAACTTGACATTGCCTTCTCAGAACCTGCCATTCCAAACAACATGATATTTGTGATTGGCAGATGACCTTTAATGAATATATAATGAGCTCCATGGAGGAAGAAGGATGGTGATAAAAGCAGCATCACAGCTTCATGTTCACTGAGATGCTGTCTGTCTGTACATGCTTCATCATATCTACATTAATGTTGTATTAATGTTTCACCAGCTGGATTCAGGTCAGTTTCTCCTCATGTTCACTGAGATGCTGTCTCTGTCTCTGTACATGCTTCATCATATCTACATTAATGTTATACTAATGTTTTACCAGCTGGATTCAGGTCAGTTTCTCCTCATGTTCCCTGAGATGCTGTCTGTCTGTACATGCTTCATCATATCTACATTAATGTTGTATTAATGTTTCACCAGCTGGATTCAGGTCAGTATCTCCTCATGTTCACTGAGATGCTGTCTGTCTGTACATGCTGCATCATATCTACATTAATGTTGTATTAATGTTTCACCAGCTGGATTCAGGTCTGTTTCTCCTCATGTTCACTGAGATGCTGTCTCTGTCTGTACATGCTTCATCATATCTACATTAATGTTATACTAATGTTTCACCAGCTGGATTCAGGTCAGTTTCTCCTCATGTTCACTGAGATTATGTTTCTCTGTTTTCATGATTAATCATATATTAACATTCTTTAAATGAATGTTATCAATATTAATGTTGTGTGTATATATTAACATAATTGTTTAAACAGGTGGATTCAGGTCTGTTTCTCTTCCTGCTTCGTGTTCACTGTGATAATCTTTCTGTCTTTTCCTGATTCATTATGAAACAAAATATGTTCTTTATATTAATGCTGTATATATTAATGTTATATAAATTGAAGTTAATGTTTAAACAGGTGGATTCAGGTCTGTTTCTCCTCATGTTTCGTGTTCATTGTGATGATTGTCTGCTGGTTTATGACTCATTTCACATATATGTCATATGTATAACCACTCTTTAAATCATTGTTATATGCTCATGCTTTTGTTTGAACAGGTGGAGGTCAGTTTCTCCTCATGTTCACTGAGATTATGTTTCTCTGTTTTCATGATTAATCATATATTAACATTCTTTAAATGAATGTTATAAATATGAATGTTGTGTGTATATATTAACATAATTGTTTAAACAGGTGGATTCAGGTCTGTTTCTCCTCATGTTTCGTGTTCCTTGTGATGATTGTTCTGCTGGTTTATGACTAATTTCACATATATTAATGTCATGTTTCTCATTTTTCGTGTTCATTGTGATGATGCTTTTGCCTGTTTCTGATTCATGATAGATATTTATCATTGACTTATACATTAATGTTCAAGCAGATATTTTAGTATCTGATTGTATATTAATTAACTGTGAATTCATATTCTATGAATACACGTTTTAAATATGAATGTTAAATAAATGTGTTTCCTTATTCCTACTGTATATGTCAATGTGATATAAACTCATGTTATATCCTTTATTTAGATGTTAACAGGTTGGTTAGCTCTGTTGTTGTTACTGTTGTTGTTGTTGACCTGAGGTCACAGCGTGTTGTTTGTTGGGGTCTCCTCATGACGTCAGCAGGGTTTAACGTGACCTCGTCCCTGACGCTGCTCGGTTTCTCCTGGCTGTCTGGCCACGGCTCGCTCTTATTCTTCGTGTTTTTGTTGCTGTACCTCTTCGTGTTGTTCAGTGACTCTCTGGTGATTTATATCATCTGTTCGCAGCGAGCTCTTCACCGGCCCATGTTTGCCTTCGTGGCATCATTTCTGCTGAACTCTCTCACAGTCAGCACACTGACTTATCCTAAACTTCTGTCAGATCTGTTGCTGTCCGGCGCCGGCTTGGTGCAGGTGTCCCGGACTTGGTGTCTGTGCCAGGGTTTCTTTGCTAACACTCTTGGTGGAGCTAGCTTCATGCTGTTGTCGGCCATGGCCTTTGACCGCTACCTGTCCATCTGCCACCCGATGCACTACGCTGTGCTGGTAACTCCTGCCAAGGTGGTGCTGATGCTGCTTTTCTGCTGGATGCTGCCCTCCATTCTAGTGGGAGTCTCAACGCTGCTGGCTAGCCGCATACCGCTCTGCAGGGCGCAGCTCAACAGGGTCTACTGCGACCTCTACAGCCTTGTGAGCCTGAGCTGTGGTGGTGCTGCAGCGCAACTGAGTCGACTATACATTCTGCTGATCGCAGCAGTTCTTGTCTTCCCGGCCGCCTTCTTGCTCTTCTCCTACGCTAGGATCCTCTTCATCTGTCTGCGGCGCTCACGTAGCTTCAGCAGCAAAGCTCTACAGACCTGTCTTCCTCACCTGCTCGTCTTCTTTAATTATACCATCAGTGTCTGCTTAGATCTGCTGCTCCGCGGCCTGCAGAGCAACAGAGAATCTGACTCCACCCTCATCATCTCCATTGTGACCCTGATAATACCCACTGTGCTGAACCCCGTGGTGTACGGACTGAAGTTAAAGGAGGTGTTCACGCATGTGAAGAGGCTGCTGAGCTGCCGCAGAGACAGCTGATCCCAACACTGTTTGATTGCACCACACAAAGATCCATGCAGCCAGAAGCATTTGTTGCACATCAGGAGAAACAGTGCGGCCCATATTCAGTTGATCACCACAAACATAACTGAGAGCGGGAAAACATTTTCTAGGCCTCCTTCTCGGCTCCACGTCACCATGGGCCATCCCCTAGAGCAGGGGTGCCCAACCAGTCGATCGCGATCGACCGGGGAGATTCCCAGTCGATCGCGAGATGTGTCTAAAAATAGAACAACAATATTCTGTTTTATCGTTAATGTCCTATAACATAATCTTCCTGTGCCAGAATAATGCACTTGAACGCATCAAAGCTTTGTGATTGGCCGGCGTGATGTGTCGGGGCGTGGCTGGTGGGCAGAGGGCACTATTTCGCTGACGTTGTCTGTGTCAACAGGAGTGACAGTCCGCACACACACAAGACCGCAATATATAATTTTCACTCCGAGTGGGGAGGATGATTATTTTTGTATCTATTCCAATTCAAAGTCCATCTGTCTCTCATCTGCAATGCGAGCGTGGCTTTACCGAAGAAGGGTAATTTAGGAGCGGCATTTCAAAACAGTGCACAAACGCTACGAGACGGGATTCCCTCCTAATTCTGCCCTACGCTCCCAAAAGGTGAGGGACCTGAAAGGACAGCTAAATGCACAGCAGTCCATTTTCACCAGGCCCAACAATAAGAGCAAGGCTGCTACCATAGCATCTTATTGTGTCAGTCACGTTCTTGCGAAACACATGAAGTCTTTCAAAGACGGCGAAGTTGTGAAAGAAGCATTCCTGGAGGCTGCCGACGCGCTTTTTGGGGACAGTAAAAATAACAGTAGCATTTCAACAGGTTTTTGATGTAATAAAAACTCAAGTTAGATACCGTTATTAATCAGCTGTAAGTTTGAGTTTGTTTGAACTTATTCATTATAATTATTGTACAAAATGGTATAAGAATGCAAACTTAAATTGATTATAGTCTATTATCAATTCAGGTTAAGAAACTAGTGTTGCTTGCATCCTATTTTAAAGGCATTTCTTTTTATACTCTACTAAAATGCAGCAGATTCCTGTGTAGCTTCAGATCTGAGTTGTCTTATTAGAAAGCCTAATTTATACTTTTGTAGCAACACTATTTTTATATAATGGCAAAGAAAGGGTTCAGAGTCTTTTCTTTTTTTCCTGTGTCATATGTGGCAGCACTGTTCAATGTTTCTTGAAAACATTACCCACTGTAGTTTGTGACGTGTGAATAAACTCCAACTCTGTATCAACAACACTGTTGTGTAACTTCAGTTAAATACTTGTATGTGTGTAGATTAGAGAGAGGTAAGAGAAAGGATCTGCAGTATTTGATGAAGTATTCATCGTACAAAGGTCAGTTTTATACAAGTAGAAGTGTGTATTTACCTGGTAGTAGGCTGTCAGTAATGGCTACGCCTCTCTATTTGGACTGGTAGATCTCGGCAGACTGGCAACTTTAAAAGTAGCTCTCGGTTCAACCCTAGAGGGTCCTGTCAACTTCTATTTCTAATCAAATATGAATTATCATCAATGAAAAGTACCAAAATGTATGAACAAATACAAAAACAAGAAAATAAAAAGTATAAATACGTAAACAAAATAATAAGAATACTGTCAATACCGTTCCGGTGCATAATATGTTTAAGGTACTAGAACAGGGGTCGGCAACCCCTGGCACCGTAACCAGTGGCACACTAGGAATAAGTGGAATAAGTGTGCAAAATATTTAAATTTTATTTTCGGATCCTGAACGAGACCGCCGCCAGAGCGCGTCTCCCCGTTACCTGCAGAAGGAAGCCATGCACGCAATGCAACCCCGCTCTCTTTAACTCCAGGCGACTTTCTGCCGCTTTCCTCCGTGGTGCAGGGCTGATAGTTTCACCACAGAGGAAAGCACTTCACAAATTGCAGTACCCATAAGGAGCTGTAAAAATGCCGCAGTTTTTGCGTGGCGATCGATATCGGCCGATACTCACTCTCTGCCGATAGATCGGTGCTCTCTAAAAATGCCGATCGCGAGATGTAAAATACATGACACTTTTCTCTGTGTGCGGCAAAACAAGCTCGCCAAAATGGCTTCACCAGTCTGGCAGTATTTTAAGGTGTTCGAAAATGACAATAAATTAGCGGTGCAACGTGTGTGAAGCAGAAATCCTGCAGCTCCACCCGCTGTGACGGACCGGTGAGCGGAGCAAAACAAGAGTTAGACCTAACACACTTAGCTATTTGATCTACCTCTGGAACTAGTTATAAATATATGTATTCTTCACTGTCGGGTCACTCATTACTGGATCAGTGAGCTGCATGAGATACTGACAGGCTGTCAGGAGAGAGAGAGAGGGAGAGAGAGCGCTTCAGCTAATTTCTCCCGTGTTATTATCCAAAGTTAATGTAAACTTGAATAATGTAGGCTACTTCATTTCAATGTAACAATTATGTTGGTTGTTGTTTGTGGAAGCGCCAGTGAATGCCAGTGAATGGAAGATCCCCATAGGACCCGCCCACTCGATCGGATCGGCGATCGGAGCATCCCTAATGTAAGTTGCGCTGACAGGTCCACACACTGCTTCCCCGCAGCGAGGCTCCCCCGCCCTCCTGTTGACAGTTCACGAGCGTCGAGCGAGTCACACCCCCCTCCCCCCCGTTGATAATTCACGATCGTCGGCACGCTGATAAAAACATTTTTTTTTAATGGCACTTCATATCAAAAAGGTTGCCGACCCCTGTACTAGAAGATTGTTTACTTATGTTATACGTATATTTGAGTGTGTTTCTCAGGAAAAGGTTCCCAGATTTCTTCAAACATATTTAGTCTGTTCCTCAAATATTTTTACAGACAGTGATATTCCCCATCAGGGTTATTCCAGCGTGTGATGTGGTCTACTTGGGGATCAACTCCTGAACAACAACAAAAAGCCTGGGTTTTATACAGTTTGTACACAACGATGGAGAAACTTAACAAGCAGCAGTGGTCCACTGAAGAGACCAGCTACCTACTGGGAATCTGGTCTTCCGAAGAGGTACAGAGGAAGCTGGAGAACAATCGGCCATTGTTGTTGTTGTCGGTGTGAGCTGTGAGGGGTTTCTGCGCGGTTTGGCTTTATGAAGCAGGCACGCAAACGGTTACGTCATGACGCAAACGATGATGCAATGATGCAGCACCAGCCGGACTCTGGGCGGTGTGAAAAGAGCCGGAGCTAAACCGAAGAACCGGTTCTGAACCTGAAAAGCTCTAGCACGGAGCTTGAACCAGAGTTGCGTTGGTGTGAATGAGGTATGTGGTGCAGCAGCCTCACTGAAGGAGCTGTGGTATCTCTCTGTGAAACACCGTGGTGCAGCAGCCTCACTGAAGGACCTGTGGTATCTCTCTGTGAAACACCGTGGTGCAGCAGCCTCACTGAAGGAGCTGTGGTATCTCTCTGTGAAACACTGTGGTGCAGCAGCCTCACTGAACGACCTGTGGTATCTCTCTGTGAAACACTGTGGTGCAGCAGCCTCACTGAAGGAACTGTGGTGTCTCTCTGTGAAACACTGTGGTGCAGCAGCCTCACTGAAGGAGCTGTGGTATCTCTCTGTGCAGACAGGGTGTCCAGCAGGGAGGACAGCTCAGCCATGTGATAGTTATTCTGGTTTAGCACTAGCAGCTTTGTAAATAGTGAGTTGTATTAGAGATCATTCAAAGCTACACTGAAGTGATCGGATGGTTTTACAGCAGTGGTCACCAACCAGTCGATCGTGCGGGTAGATCGCGCACCGTTTAAAAAAAAGAAGTTTACAAAAGAAAAGTAAAAAATAAATAAATAATTTAAAAAAAAAGTTTTTAGATGTAAGCCTATCGTCCACCACCCCGTTAGCAGGTGCCACTTGATCGACGTGTCTTTGAGACATTCCCTGTCGCTCCCGAAAATAATAGACTGACTTCAAGTGATGCTGCATATTTTTGAACTCACTGCACTTATGGTAGATAACAACTACAACTAAAGGAACATATTTTACCATGATTTAATTGTAATACACGTTTCAAAATGATGCCGGAATAACTACATACTGATACCGGTTAGTATAACCATGAATTAATGCTCTGTCTGCAGACAAGACAGCAGGAGAAAAACCTTTTAAAATGCTTGTTTTCTGAATAGAGATCGGATCTATCAGGCTAAACTAATGTTGTATAATATATGCTCCGTCTACACTCATAACAACATGATACAGACACAGATACAACAGCGACTGTATTCGCCATGACACAGACAGTCTGTGGTTTGTACTTGTTTAACTTTTGTCTAGTTTCTGAACAGATACCAGGAGCTGTGAGCTCTGAGTGCTAACAGCTAACGGCTGATGTTTTGGTTTTCTGATTCAACGTCAGTGACGGCAGGCTGAGATCCTCACCGCTGATTGGCTACCGCGCGAACACGTATTGAAAGACGTTGCCGTTGACAACAAGGAACACTTCCGGTTTCACGTTAACATCGATTACAGCCGTTAAAATGCATTAAATAAAAAGTAATGAAAGAGTGTATGAGGAGAAAAGGCGTGTGGAAGTTATACAATGACCACACGACGTCTAAATCCTCTGTTATGTGCGATATCGGACATTGGAGAAAGAGGTGGGAGAACGACGTCACCAGCCGCCATTGAAGGAGGAGCGCTGGATCGATACAGACGGAGGACAACGAGATCTCAAGCACTGCTTCACCCCGCCGCCTCCCCACCACAGCTGTGCTCCTGTACTCTGTTTGTTCCATTACCGCGCTACTTAATTAAAGTACCCATTTGAACCTTTTGAGAGACTCCATTAGTCTCCTTATTTGAAGCTTCTCTCCTGGACGCGAGAACAACGAACAGAAATCAATAGCCTCACAGTTAAAATGGCCCTTTATGTTATCTGCTCACTGCAAGATGTTGTTTTTTTTCTTTGTTGTTGTTGCTGTCAACAAAATAATTTACTCATTCACTCAAACAAATGGAAAATAAGCTACATACATTTACATTTAGGATTGTAATGAAGGAATGAATGAAACTTAAAATGATGTAAATATATATATTTATCCTTTTTGACATGTTAGTTATGTTGTGTTCTTGGTTTAATCAAATTGGAAGTTGCACCAAATGATTTGATGTAATTCAGATGCAATTAGCCGACATTAAAGGCCTCTCATAAAAGTACTGTCTGGGCCGTCTTTTTCACTCAATTCTGCAATAGGTAGATCTTGCCTTTCACCATGGCCGAGGTCGGGGATCTTGGGCTTAAGGCGAGACACGGCAGGCAAAAACATCGTTTTTCATGCACTGGTCAATTTTGAGATGTTGTGCTATTTTGATTCCATAACATGTTTTCTTTCAGGTTTTTGGAAGGAAAACTTACAAAATACACATTTAGGTGTTTATTTGACTAAAGTTTGTCTATTTGCGTCTATAGGTTTTTCTTAAATTTACCAAAGTTAACTTTCTAACGTAACATAAAGTACCGCGACCGCTGTTTGGACCATGTCATCAGAGGCATCGTTGGAAAACTCCGTCTCTCCTGCACAATCTCATCGGATCCAAATATAGTCATTTCCTTTGTATCAGCAACCAATCGGGAAAGTACAAAGGGGTCTTAAACCCAAAAACGAAATCTCATTGGCTGGTGTCAATTTCTGACAACGTGATTCGTTCAGATGCGTCACGTGGTGTGCTAAAACACTTCCTGGTTCAGCTTTCCGCTGGAAATTTAAATCTCAAAATGGCAAAAGAACAGTGAAAACAATGTTCACAGAGAAGACGACAACAATTGTCACTTGCACGAAGCAAGGTTAGACAAAAAACAAATGATCCCGAACACGAAATACCTTCACGGAGTGCGTTGAGGCGCAAGCTGTCATCCAGAGAACAGGAGGGTTTAGGTAGCGCCTCACAGCAATCTTTAAAGGTCGTTTTCTCAAAATGAGTTTTTTCTCCTATTCCAAGTGAGAAATGTCCACTTCAGTAGCACTTACATACACCAAACCTTCCAGTTATATCCCTATCAATATTCTGAAGGTTTTTACAGAATTACATTTTATACCCAAAAACATGGCAAAAATTGATATTTTAGGGCTGTTTATGGAGTGATAAAAAGAGATATCCAAAATCCCTTCTGTAAAAACTTTAGATTCTAATATGACTACAAAATGAAACAAGAATTTTGAACATGGCTTTATCCAATGTTCAGATTTGTGTTTCTGAAATGTATTAAAATATGCGCATATTTTATGAGATGATGGCTCATTTGCATATTTAAACATGCTATTTCATAAAACTTGTAATACAAAAAACAATTGTCTTGATGTAAGTAATTAACTGGAGATATTTCTAGCTGATATCTTTAAGTAAAAAAAATTACCCTATTCACCTGTAGTGTCTCGCCTTAAAAAGGTTGGTGACCACTGTTTTACAGCATCCTCTGTTAGTGACTGCAGGAGGACATATGACTATAACATCTCATATTAGGAAGTGCAGCTGCATTAATTATTTCTTTATCAAATTCAGATACATCACATTTCTTTGTTTGAGTTTATATCTCACTGTAACTAAAGTGCAAAGTCATCTTCATGGAGCTAATGTACTATCTCTCCTCATATAAATGTAAAAAATGCTCCAAACTTACTGAAACTCTCTCTAAAACATGTCCAACTAAAACCACCAGACTCAGGGACAGTTTCATCCCACAGGCCATAAGACTTAAACACCTGAACTTTTGAAACAACATCCATAACATTAATCTGGCTGCAATTTAGAAAGTATTGATCTAATATATCATATTCCAATCACTTGTATATAGACTCTTATCCTGTTAAGCCCTGAGCCTGTTTTTCAGGTCTCAGGCTCGAAAATGACATTCCCAGAACGAATGACTATATCTTCCCTTCTAAAAGGGTTAAATTAATAATCTTTTTTCACCCACGGATCTATGGGTTGGGGGTATTGTTCCGCACGGACATTTTAGTTAACCGGACTCCTGTTGATGTGAAATCCGAAAACATTTAAAAAAAATAATAATAATACTTTATTCCGAGTTTGCTTGCTTTTCTCTTTGGAGGTCATCACATAACGGCATTGTAATACACGGTTCGGCTGCATTAAATATTACATATCTGCCGTAGTTCTGTATTTATAGAGCCCTGATGAGAAGACTTCCGGACAAACAGGAAGCACTGCCGCCAAAACTGAAAACGTGACGTGGATCATAAATATATCAGCAATTAAACAACATCTTACATTTATTTCACACAATACGTCTCCTTGCAGTATCAATACTAATTCGGCTGACTTTTATATTTGATCCAATTGGTAGATAGGCTGTATTTACACCATAACGGTGCACAGCTGATAGAAAGGCACATCTAGTGGTTAAAGCACGTTATTGAATTTTATTATTTTATTATTTTTCACAAAAATTAAACCATCAATAGCAGAAACAGAATTAACTGTCATTAGTAAACCACCCAAAAAAAAAGATCATAAGTGGTTTTGTTTTATATATATTTTAAGGATAATAATAGCAATGTAACACTGTCTATGACACTTACTGTATAACACTGATTTGAAAAACATACAGAAAAAACTAATTCACTGCCCTTAATAAAGTATTTAAATATACATTTCAGGTGTGCTGTTTTGTTTAGATCATTGACATCTGGAGCTCTTTTAATGTCCTTTTTGATTATTGTTACACCAGGTCTTGTCAAAACCTTTATTCCATATTCAATATCCATTACTAAACAAAACAGCAATTCTACTCCACTACAATTCAGAGGTTAACCTGGTATTTTTACTCCACTACATTTATTTTAGTTACTTTGCAGATTCTGATTAATGATGTGAAATATAAACAACCCTTAAATCAGGCTTTAGTTACACCTGAGTAAAATTCAGGGAAAGGTGATTGTCATGTGCCAACAATCAGGAGAGATATTTGATAGTTGCTGCTTGAGAAGACTAAACATTTATCTGCAGATCCCTATAAAGTATATTCATTACTCGTTATTCTCTACTAATAGTTAATTAAGGACTGTATATAATGGCTATTTTGCATATCCCTTTCAAGATTTCAAGATTTTCTAAGGATCATTGACATATCATATCCACAACTAATTCAATAACGTGCTTTAACCACTAGGTGGTGCACACAAGGTACACACAGCCATAATAACTTTGTATTATTAGTGTAGGACACTTGTGTATGTATAACATCTGAAGATGTGTAGTTTTATTCATGTTTTCACATAATTGTACAGGATATTGCTATATTATTTCACATGTTTTACTTATAATATCTGATTTGTAAAACATCACACAGGGTTCTTACACCTTTTCCAAAGTCAAATTCAAGCACTTTTCAAGCATTTTCAAGGTGTATTTTCAAGCATCTTACAGCTGTTGTAAATTACATATTTATATACACATACTTATACTCAAATGATTATTTCCCTACCTCACATTAAATCAGATGTTCTTTATGCTATAAACAACCAAATGTGTGTTTCATAATAGCATTCTACATGAGGATGAAAAATTAAAAATGTTAGAAAAGAAAACTAAGTTTAATATTTCAAAATGTGTGACCCATCTGTACGTAGACTGGGCATCCCATATAACCTGGCTGAGCCAATATAAAACAATCAGCCAAATAACTTTTCAATATATTATTGATTACTATTTTTGAGGTACTTTTAGGTTGGCAGTAAACACAAGTCAGAGGTAAATGGTGTACTTTGACTCCACTACATGTACTTATACCTTTAGTTACTTTACAGATGTGGATGAATGATGTGAAATATAATCAAGTGTTAAATCAGACTTTAGTTCCACCTGGAGTAAATTCACAAGCTACCCTGCAGTATACAAAGTCATTCAAACTAGCTGCAACTTTACCAGCTTTGATAACACTTTCATGATCAATCATTATAAAACATATCATATATATTATTAGGGATGCTCCGATCGCCAATTTTGGAGCCGATCGCCGGAATCAGTATCGGCCGATACCGATATCGCTCTCTTTTCCTCTCTCCCCCTCTCTCTCTCTCCTGACAGCCCGTCAGTATCTCCTGCAGCTCACTGATCCAGTAATGAGCGACCAGGCAGTGAAGAATAAATATATTTATAACTAGTTTAGCTTGTTCCAGAGGTAGATCAAATAGCTAAGTGTGTTAGGTCTAACTCTTAATGTGTGTTCTGCTCCGCTCACCGGTCCGTCACAGTGGGTGGAGCTGCAGGATTTCTGCTTCACACACACGTTGCATACCGCTATTTTATTGTCATTTTCGGACACTTAAAATACTGCCAGACTAGTGAAGCCATTTTGGCGAGCTTGTTTTGCCGCGCACAGAGAAAAGTGTCATGTATTTTACATGCAACGATAGCCTAATCTCAAATGTTCTACTACAGCGTACCTTTCGTGTGGTGTGTGGCTCGTCAGCGCAGATTCTCGCATCGTTATTGTTGCACACTTTGCAGGAGGCTACTCTTGGGCTTCGCTTGACCCTCGTCTTAGCCATGGCTTGTATTTGTCTTCTGCTAGCCAACGCTCGTTGAAACGGCAACCTCCTGGCATACTGTCATCTATCACTCTCATCAGAATGCCCAGGTCACACACGTAACAAAAACACTTGCAGGTCACGCGCATTGCGCGGGAAGGCTGGAGCGGAGCTGTTTTATGTAAAAGCGAAGCAATTAAGCGCGCTCCGACTTCTTTATTTTCTTTTAATCTAAAAAGCGAAGTAAAGCATTTACAATTTCAAGCACTTTATCCCAAATTCAAGCACTTTTTAAACCTTGAAAACACCTCGTACAATTTCAAGCATTTTCAAGGATTTCCAGCACCCGTACGCACCCTGATCACAGACAGAAAGGTATATCCGTCATTTAACAGTAACATAGATGTGTCTCCCATCACCCAAATCCCCTGACTATTCTCTCAACTCAGTATTTACATTCTTATATTCAAAGAAAATCAGTAATATCTTGAAAAACGACAAGTCCTTTTATATCAGCTGTGCACCGTTATGGTGTATAACGTATTTTTTTTTAGGATTTCACATCAACAGTAAGTCCGGTTAACTAAAATGTCCGTGCGGAACAATACCCCCAACCCATAGATCCGTGGGTGAATAATGTCAATCACCACATTACACACACCCCTTCACATTTACATTTTAATTTACATTAAAGTATTTCGTGAGGCCTTCTAAAATGTTTTTAAATATAATTAGGGTTGTAGTTGAAGAGTTTGTTGCCTGGCAACGCAATCGCACAACGTCACATCCGTTAATTCCACATCCACACCAGTCTATGATCCACACACATGGATTAACATCGATTTAATACATTAATGTAGCCTTTGTTTCTGCTAAAAGAGGTGTCGACCAGCTAGGGCAACAAGAAAATCGGCGAAATCAAGTGTGACGATTAAAAAATAAATTAAAAACATCTCATTTTGACAATAAAAACCGACCAATAGGCGCGGTAGACCATTTGCTTGGTACTTCCGGGTATTTCTCCACTGGTTGGGCCATATTAACAATACCGTGTAACTGTCACGTTTGAAGGGACGAAACCGTGACATATTCACGTCTCCCAGCATGGTAGATCGTCACATGTTCACGTCTTGCCGTGATACTGGGTTGGCTCGTGAACTATCTACGGGAGGGCGGGGGGAGCCTCGCTGCGGGGAAACTGTGGACCTCTGTCGCCGCAACTTACATGATGCCGTTTAAAAAAATTAAGGGCAGTGCAGGCCGTCACCGTACCGAGCCGGCCGTCAACGGCCCGCTGGCGACCGGCCGTTCAGTGATTCTCCAGAAAACACACAGATGGCCAGTCCGCCGCTGAATTCCACCGGGTCACCGCGGCGCAGACGGACCCGGTGGAATACAGGGTCTACCGCGTTTAGGAACCGTTAAGCAGAACCAAAATTGTGTATTTTGTATGGGTACCCGGTAGGGATGGGAATTTGAAAGCAAATGTATATTCGAATATTAGACCCCCCAAAAAACGGTTAACCGGTTAACCGAAATGTACATATCCTATCAAAAAAAAATTGGGTCAAAAAAAAAAGTAGAAAACTTTTTTTCGAAAAAAAATTGTTCAATAACTTTTGGAAATAAATAAATACATGTTCAAATAAGTATAGAAACCAAGTCGAATTTGTCAAATGTATTGAACTGGTGATCACAGTTTGACAGCTATAGGCCTACAGCTTTCATGTGCGGAGGCGATTCACAATCAGGCCAGCTGTAGAGAAGACCCTCTCAGCTGGATCGGAGGTTGTGGGTATAGCAAGGTATAGTATGTATATATATAAGTTTAATTTGGCATAGTTTGCACTCTAGACCGCACTCACTAACCTGGTCGAAATATTTCCACACATTACTCCTTTTTGACGCCATGTCTGTTGTGTAGGACTCTTCTTAGAGTGTAAATAATTACCGGACTATGACTGGTTAAATATGTTGAATACCGGCAAAACTAAATCTCTCCTGTCAAAATGTCTATGTACTTTGCCGCCACACACGGTTGCCAAGCAGTGCTTATTGTTGTTTAGGCTGGCCACTCATGTGTCGCGAGTGTTGACAGGGGGCGGGGGAGCACGCTCATGAACTGTTAGCGCCGGAACCTCGCAACGGCTGCGGAGCGCATTTGCACCGCATTTGGGCATAAGATGAGGTTTGAGTCTGCGTGATTTGCGTGTAGGCAGGGGCAGCAGCCATATCATTAGCTAGATCTGATGGATTTGGACATAAACGCGAGTGAAGTACCGGATGCGAGAGAGAGAGATCAGCACCTGCAGCTCTGCCCGCTGTGAGGGACCGGTGAGCGGAGCAAAACACACCTTTAGACGTCACCTAACACATTTAGCTATGGCACTGTCGTATACATTGAATTATTCAATTTGATAATATGTAATCAACTTAGGCATCCCTCCCAAAAAAAAAAGAAAAAAAAAGAATAAAAATATTCATAACTCATATTCGAAAACCTGAATAATTATTCGAATAATTTCGAATATTCGATTAATCGTTCCCATCCCTAGTACCCCGGCATTTTCTTATCGGTTCTCATCTGGAACCGACTTTCGGTTCCCAACCAGAGAGAGAAAGTTACTGTACACTTCTGAATAATGTAGTAGCTATTAGTCTAGTCTGTCAAAGGGAGAATCTAGTCGCGCAATGTTAGTAACTATAGTGTGATTACTGAATTGTTAACAGTAACGCGTCACATTACTCCGTTACACCCAACTCTGGCCCTAGGCAAACATTCACTGGGGTGGCCCTCGAACCAGCTTTTCATCACCACGCACAGACGCCAGCACCCCCCCCCCCTATATTTTATATATATACCCGTTATATCGTGGCTCAAATGACTTAGAATTCTGGTCCTACATTCATCACGTCATTTTTTATTTATTGACAAAATGGTACCATGCATACCGATCTGATCCGAGACACATTATATAAACAGCAGACAACAAAAGACCTTTCATATGTGTTATAAATGAGATATAGATGTCCTTATTTCAAGGTGTTTTGGAGGTCTTATTGCCGTTTTGCTTCTCTTGTGTTGGTTTTTTCACTTATCCTTTTTGTGTCTATTGATGATCATTATATTTACAGCTTGGGCCCATTCAGAATATGTGCTGCTACTAACACTCACTAGGCACCTAAAGTGGATTAGTCTGCCCCTCTGAACAGACCCAAACTGAGTATTTCCTTCAGTGTGTTTTGATAAAAAAAGAATTTAAAAAATGACAAAATAAATAGCACCAAAGGACAGCTTTGACTTTATTTTTTAACAGATTCACTCTTTAATTAGCTTTGATTATTGTTTTGTCTTGTTTGTGCAGGTTTAGCCTTCTGTGCATTGCGCCTCTGGGTGATTACTATGGAGCTAATTTCCTGCCATAACTCCACAAACAAACTAAACAGGTTTTACTAATGCCTCATGATTCACTAACGAACACAATGTGGTTTGCAAATACAAAACACCATCTACAAACTAATGCATTTAGTTTTGCAAAGAAAAAACGTATCTATCAAATAAACACATACCATTTTTCTAATAAATCATGTTTCAGAGACAAATTCAGCATAGGTTTTACAAGTACACACATTTTTTTTACAACTACAACACTTATTTTTACAAGTACAAATCTTGTTTTTACAACTACAACACTTTTTTTTACAGGTACAACACTTTTTCTTCTCACGGCGGAATATTACTGCCAAAAGTCACGTGACTCACTCACGTGACTTTTGGCAGTAATATTCCGCCGTGGTTGTGCTCATACACACTCACACATGCTCACTCACACATGCTCCATGGCAGCAGGGGGCACTACTGAGTCCATTGGGAAGGCGGGAGGTTGAGCAGAGCATGGAACAGCCCTTGCCAGCCTGATGACAGCGGTGTTTCTAGCGATCCAGCATCTGAATTTAGCGATCACAACGAAAACAGCCAAGACACATATTGAGCCCAGAAAATGAATGTTCTTAGGGCTGTAAATATAATAAGCCTTTGTCTAAAATGGACAACATTGTAACTAAGGAGATTTAAACTATACAGCGATTCTGCACTCGGTCAATCAGCTGCTCTTCATTTTCTTTCCTGCTATATTCAATGAGTGATACAAATATTTTTTACCATACGTTCTGAATAAAACTGATACTGTTGGACTCGGTACTAGTTGACTGCTACCAGAAATAAAAGGAAGTACTTTAAAGTGTACTTTGTGAGTAATCCTCTGTCAGAGTCCCCTCCATAGTACATAATGCATGTTTTTTGCTATCTTTGATGAATGATAAAAATAAAATGTTACCATTAGTTCTTAATGAAATTGATACGGTTTGACTTTGTATTAGTAAGCCTACTACTAACAATACATTGAAGTACTTTTACTGTGTATTTTTTGAGAAATACTCTGTCAAAGTCCCCTCCTGAGAACAAAATCAAGCCACTTCTGCTAAGTTTGATGAGGGAAAAAAAAATGTTTTGCCATTAGTTCTTCGTGAGATTGACACTGTTGGACTCAGTACTAGTACCACAAGTACTATGAAGTACTTTTACTGTGTACTTTTTGAGTAATCTTCTGTCAATGTCCCCTCCTGAGTACAATAATGCATGTTTCTCTGCTATTTTGAATAAGCGTTAAAACACCTTTCTTATGAGACTGATATTGTTGGACAGAGTACTTTAAGAGGATGGTTGACATGATATCAGCAATATTTCCAGTCAGTACTCCAGCAGCAACATTTTTACCCCTTGGAAAGTCTTTAGAGTCTGGCCTGGATAGCTGGTCACAAATATCCTTCAGCAAAGTGACGCACCCTTGTGACTCTTGTTGGCCTCTTATGGGGCTGCTGTCTTTTAAATATGATTATTTCTCTGCTCCTAGTTCATTCCTCTCAGATTCTTCCATCAGTCCCAGTCATTGCATGTCTGTCAATAGAGCTTGGAAAAATGTGTCCAATTCAACAAAATGTTTTTGTGAAGGTCAGAGCTAAATTATAGATTGTTTGATTGTGTAATTACAAGGTGAGAGAAAATAAATCCACATCCTCCTATTTAACTTATTTTATTTACTTTTCCATGTTGTACATATACTTACTTGTATTACATGTTGAACCACATGCTGGATATCTTCCCCAGCCTCAAGGAAATACAATCAAATTAATGGATTCATAATTTAAAATGTTTATAAAAATGTATAATCTAATAATGTTGTTTGCAAACATTTCAAATTGAAATATAAAATGAAAAATAAGTTTACTTTTGAAATGATTTCTCACAAAAACCCTTCTAAATTATAGGAAATTATTAAAAAAGGTTTCGTCAATATACGTTTTTCTGCCTAAAATAGTTAAAATTGAACGTAAACTATATCAAACACCACATCCATGGCAATTATCCCATTTTTGTTAAGTTAATAACAATATTGATATTATATATATTTATATATAATATATATAGCATATAATTGATGCAGTCTTTCTGAACATTTTTTAAATACTGCAAATGAAGAATATTTGTAATGTTTTACACAGATAGTTCCTTAACTTGAATTTGAAAACACGTAGCAACTTTATTAATACAGCAGTTGAAAAGATTTGTGGAAGGATAAATTCTTCATGGGCTTCAATGGCTCTCTAGATAAAGGGTGTTTTATGGTTGCTTGTATTATCCTCAGATAGTGGTTTGTTTAAATAACTAGTGACATTTTAATAAATATTGAAAAAAATGGCTCCAAAAAAGGCATATATATATAACCTGGCCGGCTTAACCCGTCTGTATTTCTTCAAGCACCACAAGATTCATAGTTTATAAAGTACAATTCTGGGCCATTGATTGTGTTATTTCTCCAAACTCATACAGTAAACATAACTGTTATGAAGCCTTAAAATGGTGCAGGAAAAGGACTTTACATTGGGTTATACTTAAAGACAGGACTATTCAGTTAAGAGAAGAGAAAAAAGGAAAGAAAATTGTTATAATGGGTGATGTAACATTAATGACAGACATAATATGAGGTCCTTGGCACTCAGACTTTAGAGGGGTCATTTTGTGATCATGGGGCATCACCCTTACAGCAACAGGACAATATCATATGGAGTCAGATACTGGAAGTGGGCTGGAGGCGTTAACTGGGACTGATGGAAGGATGAGGCTGAAGAATCTGCGAGGAACGAACTAGCGGCAGAGGAATAATTATATATTAAAAGACAGCAGCATCATAAGAGGGCAACCATGTGACAGAGTGTGTTACTTTGCTGAAGGATATTTGTGACCAGCTATCCAGGCCAGACTCTAAAGACTTTCCAAGGTGTGAAAATGCTGCTGCCGGAGTACTGACTGGAAGTATTGCTGATATCATGTCTACCATCCTCTTAAAATACTCTCTGGAATTATGAAAGTTATGAATGATAAAAGTAATAGCCATCGATTCCCGACCGAGCTGAACGTTTTGATGTTTGAACGGAGTTTCTGCGATGTTGAATGTGGGAGGAGAAGACGGACAAAATAAGTGAATGGAATAATAATAAGAAGAATTTCGTCCGTGGAAGAACATATAGTGGGATTGCTGTTAACAGCATTCCCACTAAACTAGAGAATGCAATTCCTGAAGAAATTGCTAGTGGGAATGCTTTATGCTGAAATATAATGTGTAAGAAGAAAGTGAATAATCAGGAATATTTGGATGACTGAATGGTTTCCATATGAATGAATATTATGTTAAAAAGTAGCATGAAACGTATAAATAATGTTAAAGATTTAAGGCTTTGGATGTAGAATGTTATTCATAGGAAAAGTTGAAAATGCAAAAAGAACACTGGCAGCGTTATGAAAATAAAAGCTCCATGGTGAAATAGTAACATTTGGCACATTTTATTTTCAAAAACCAGAACATGGGGGAAAAAAACTATATAAAACATTTATATAAATTAAGTAATAAATAATAACAATCAAAACAGAACAATAGGGGGGGGGGGGGAAGTATAGAAACTTTTCATATCAATTAAATAACAATCTGTCAAACAATGTCTCTGTCCAAAAGTTTTGGAACGTATTGCCAACTGCTGGTTTTGCAAAAAAAAATATCTCTTCGTTGCTACGCTGAGATTTTAATGCGTGCAAGTAAAATGGCTGCTTTATAAAACTTTTCGGGAGTTGTACGGGGCGTGGTTTGCATTCCGCCAATCAGACGTACGAACTACTTTCTCCCACGACAGACCCTGCTCTCTAGCAGGGACTGAAAAGCGGGTCTGACGAACTAATTTGAGCTACTTTAGTTCCTGGGGCTTTTTGGTGTGAACGCAAATATATCGTAGTTCTGATGAACTATTGTGGGAAAAGTACACCAAAGTACTCCGGTGTGAACGCGCCTATAGACACTCCGCAAGATTAAAATAATCCACACAAGCTCCTGGATGTAGAAAAGTTCACACAAACTAGAAGAAACAACAAAAACAAAGCATGACACACACAGCTGCTCCCAGGTCGCACCAGCGTGAGCGCCCCGGAAGATATATGAATTATTAACACTTGTATCTTACAAAAACAGATACAATATTTATTATAAAATACTAAATATACTCTGAACTTCAAACTGTCCTCATAAACAATCCGGACTCTGCACCCAACGGCACCTTCACATGTCCAGCAATGCCTTCCTCTTGAGAGTCGTTCCCCACTTCCTGACAAGTCCCTTATATTTTGAGCAGAGCGGCCAGCCAGAGTAGGATGCTCCGCAGACTTGCACTGTTGGCATTCAATCATGGTGGCTGGTTTTCCCTTAGTGATGTGTGTATTAAAATGTTTCATCCCTGCTGCAACCTCGTTTGGAGACCACTGCCGCTTTTGGATCCTCCTAGGATTCATTTCCACAGAAACTAAAAACAGGAAAAGAGAATCAATGGTAATGCCCTAAGGGAACTGTTTGTTTTGTATGTCACATACACTACAACCAAAAAACTATGGGCTAGCAATACACAATCCAACTTTTTTCTCAACTACTTTTTTCTCTGCCGATTGTGATTCAGTGTTGGTACTGACAATGAAGTTATGAAATGCCAATGCTTGCTCTCTGCAATATATAAAAATGTGTGATACTAGGTCAACGGAGCTAACTTACTAAGAGTAAGTCAATGTCGCATAATAACCAGAACTTGCTTTCTAGGCTGCTCTCCTGCTGTAAAACGTTGTGAAACATGTTCAAATGCATCAACAATGTTTCTAAATGAGAAAACAGATAGAAGCATGTGAAAATATGGTTTAAGGAAACTATTCCATTTGTTTTTGGTCAAGATAGTCCCAAATCTTCTAGCTTCACAGACAATCCAACCACTAGCTTTATATTATAACTAGGGATGCCAGAAACTGACCATGATCAAATTCGAAAATCGGACAGCCCTGGCGAATATTGATCGATTATTCTTCGGGGGGGGGGGGGGGGTCGGTGTGTAGCAGGCAGCAGCAGTCTGCGCTGCTGGCTTCCTCCAAGTTTACAGTAAAACAAACTGGCCATTTACAATTATTAATACTATTACTATTATCAGCATTAGTCTATATTTTGGTTGAAACTAAGCCAGGAAAAAAAGAAAGACATAAATAATAATAAAAATATTAGGGCTGTCAAGTTAACGCGTTAATAACGCGTTAACGCAAAAAAAAAATAACGCCACTAATTATTTTAACGCGATTAACGCATGTGTATTTTTTGTCCTCGGCCGCCGTAGTTTCAGAGCGCATCGAGTTTAAAATACCATCGACAAGCTGATGCTGACAGCCCCGCTCCTGTCGCCCGCTTGTGGCAGACTACACTTCCACGCTCACTGGCAGGCCCGGACTGGCCATCGGGAGGACCGGGAGGGAGTGTGTATGTGTGGGGCGACTCGCGCGAGCGAGGCACACCTTACGTGTTGTTGTTGTTAGCATCTGGTGCTAGCTAGCTGCGCTAACGGATATAAGGAGCTGTTTCAATGACATTTCGCCGACAACTGCGCCGAGCACTTGACTTTATGCAGGTAGCCAGACAGTGGGACATTGTACGAAAAGTCAGCACACTCAGCACGGATAGTGCGCGCAACATGATTGCAGCATCCAGGCAGCTCCCGTTGGAGCATATGCCTTGCCCCACACACACACACACACACACACACACACACACACACACACACACACACACACACACACACACACAGTATTGTATGAGAGAGGTTCCAGGTTGAATCGAATATTTGTAATGTTCAGGTTGTTGTGTTTAATATTCATGAGAATATTTGTCATTGTTCAAATGATAATAAACAAACATATAAAGCATATTTGTCCACTCATATGTTGATAAGAGTATTAAAAACTTGAAAGATATCCCTCTAAGGTACATTTAGAACAGATAAAAAATGTGCGATTAATTTGCCATTAATCGCGATTAACTATGGACAATCATGCGATTAATCGCGATTAAATATTTTAATCGACTGACAGCCCTAAAAAATATATATAAATAAAATCGAATTTTAAAAATAATTTTCGATTATGGAGACTGTAACGAATATTTGAAAAATCGAATAATCGCTGGCATCCCTAATTATAACCGAGTTAACTCATGGAAATTATTCAATGGCAGCCTTTTGAGAAGACCCCAGTGGATCTTCTATGTTGAGAAGGTCTCAGCTGGGGGACCGGAGCCTACAGAAAGGTGGTTTGGTGAAGGGGCTTTGTGGAACATCAGTTTGAAACCCGCCTGTGTGCTTGGGTAAGACACTTCATCCTGGTTTACTCCTGTGGCTGCTGCGAAGGCCCTGTCACCCCAGGCCCAGAGCTTTGTCCTGATGGGCTGCAGACAGTAGGTTAGCTTCAGCAGACCTGAGGCGACGGGTGGGGGTGTGTCGTTGGATGAGGTCACAGAGGTAGGGGGGGGCAAGGTTGTTGAGGGCTTTGAAAGTGAAAAGTAATATTTTAAAGTCAATGCGGTGTTTGATGGGGAGCCAGTGGAGGTCATGGAGGATAGGGGTGATGTGGTCGGAGCGTCGGGTGGAGGTGAGCAAGCGGGCAGCTGAGTTTTGGACATATTGAAGTTTTTTTAGTATGAATGCAGGTGATCCAAAAAGTGATCCAGTCGGGATGTTATAAAGGCATGGATCAGAGTTTCAGCAGCGGTCGATGAGAGGGAGGGTCTGATGCGGGCGATGTTCTATAAATGGAAAAAGCGTTTTTTGTGACCTGGTTGACGTGAGGGAGGAAAGTGAGGGTGGGGTCGAGGATGATGCCAAGGTTACGGATGTGAGTGGAGGGGTTGACAATGGAGCCGTCGATAAGAGAAAAATCTTGGGTTGAGCGGGTAATAAATAAATAAAGCCAGTGTACCACCCAGACCCCCCCCCCCCCAAATACTCTTTGACACCCACCGGCTGCATACTTGATATGAAGGTAAAGAGATGTTAGGAACTTGTCAAAAGCAAAGAATAAGCAGTCAGAGATATTCCAGTTTAAAAATATGTATTTATTTACAAATTAAAACTAGGAAGACTTTTTTTTCAGGATTGCGGCCTTCTTCTTCCTGTTGACCCTCTGTCGGTCCCTCAGCATTTCCTTTTCTGTTCGTCCTCCCCTCAACTCAGTGAGCCCCTGCTCCACTGTGCGCTCCTGGGGGTCAGAAACCTGGCAGAAACTCTGCCTCGTCGGGCGGTGCATGCTATGACCCGTCGCCCGGGGCGTTCTCTGGCTGCATAGCGTGCAGGTCCGGTCACGCCTCGTAGGGAACACACCGGCTGCAGCAGAGGCCATCTTGATCTGCAACCTCCACCCTGTGGTCTGCGGGACGTTGACCTTCAGCCACTGATCCAGGGTCACTCCTGAAGTGGCACGGCAGAAGGTCAAGCCTTGGAGGGAGAGGTGCTCAATGACTGAGATGTCCTTTGAGCAGCCAGGACAATCGCGTGGGGGATCACACACACACACACACACACACACACACACACACACACACACACACATTGGGAGTCCTGTAGGAGACAGGGGAGGCCTTCCATTTTGTGATTTCCCTCTCCAAGTCCGTTTGGTTAATTGTTTTTGTCATATCTGCAACAGTAAAACAGTGGAGTTATTGGAGCTGCACATATCAACATCACAGAGATACAGGAGAGGATCAAAGGAGGACAGATGTACTCACGATAGCTGTATCCAGACTGTGAGAAAAAGGAGAGTTCCTGCAGCTTTCTTTACCTCTCGCTCAAAGGTGTAAAAGCTTTCATCCAATCAGATCAAACACCTGTGGATCACCCCGCCCTCCTGACCCCGAGATGAGCCATCAGGTTTATAAAGTAAATCAGGGGTCGGCAACAGGCGGACCGCGGTCCGGATCCGGACCCAGACGCCGACCTATACGGACCCGGACCTATAATCAATACATTAATAGGGGATTTCAATTTTGACGGGGCGATTCTATTTTAACCGCCGCCGACAGGGGGCGAAAGAGACAAGTGAGCGATACAGGGAGAGAAACACAGAAGAAGAGACGAGTGAGCGATACAGGGAGAGAAACACAGAAGAAGAGACGAGTGAGCGGCAGAGAGAAGCGGAGAGGAAAGTGAGTGAAGAGAATAATTAGCGATACAGGGAGAGAAGCGGTGAATGTGAATACATTTTGGAATACTTTTTGGAATTATTGGTGGAAAAGTTTCCTCATAAAATGTAATATTCATTACCAGCAGAACTGTGTGCACACTGCACAGCGCTGCAGCATGTCTGTGAGGCCCCGCGCCCGCACGCAGATCAGAGAGAGAGATCTCTTTTAAAATATATAGAAACGGAGATGGTTCGATAAAATGTGCAAGATAACGTTTATGTAGCATTTCTTTATTGTCGAAATGATGACATTTCATAACGGGATCAAAGTGAATGGCCTGCTGCTGCTGAATGCATGGGGCAAGTGACTGGAAACAGTTTTAAAAGTTATTACGTCGTTTCAGATAATAAATAATAATGATAATTCATTCTATTTAGGGGCGCCTTTCAAAGCACCCAAGGACACCTGACAATTCATAACATATTCTAAGGAAAGGTTTAAGAGAGTACAAATAATGCAGTCCGGGTGATGTTTTTTATGTGGGGTGCAGATGAGAGGGAGCTGTCCAGAATGACACAAAGATGTTGTGTTTGAGTTGTGCTCTTGATAAGCCATGAAAACAGTAAAATAAGTGTCTCCTGTTCACCAAAACATACCCATCTGTTATGAAAAAATAAAGTATTCTAAAAGTAATCTGAATACGTTACTTTTTTAAGACACGTAACTCTAACTGTATTCGGATTACTTTCAGAGCCATGTATTCAGTAACCGATTACATTTACAAAGTAACCCTCCCAACCCTGATTAAAAGTGCCAAAATGCCACTATGAGACAAAACACAAAGTGTTTGACCAAACATTCCCTCTCAAGTCAGAACTGAGGTCACAAAAAATAAGCAGTCTCAGAGCCCAATATGATCAGTCCACCAGGATCAAAATTAAAACTAAATATGGTTCCAGCGCAGGCTAACCGAGGCTAACCGAGGCTAACCAATGAGCACCTGCATGTGTGTATGAGAAGGGCCCTGACACCATTTCAGCCCAGATTTAAACTCCTGGCAGGACAAGCTCAATTCTCGCACTGAATTAAAGAAAAGTGAGTGAGGGACTGCAATATAAGAGGGAAAGAAAGAGACACTTTAAAACTGTTCAATTGTTATGATGTGTATGTTCTATAATCGTCTGAAACTGTTAAGTCATGATGTGAAACGGTTAACAAAGCTATTTTATTTATTTCTCTATTTTATTTTTAAATGCAGCCCGAGAGGAACATTACACATATCCACAGTATTTACTGTATATCTGTATAGTTCAATGTTCATTGACAATAAATATTGTTGTTTTTGAATTGTACTTTCTTTATTTGATTGGCAGTCAGTTGTTGATTACATGCAGACGTTGATACAGCTACAGGCTACTTCAATATATATCACACTAATTCATAAAGCAAGTTAGATATTTTGATGTTCCGGACCTTTGCATGGGGACATTTTCTCTAACTGGACCTCGTTGAATTTTAGTTGAATACCCCTGAAGTAAATCATGCCTCCACAGGATGCTGCAAAACGTTGCATCAGGTGCCAGATGTCCAGTCTCACCACACGCTGTCCCCACTCCTGTGATAAGGAAACGAAAGATGATTATTGGAGTACAATTGTTCTCAAATACTGTTTTTATGATGTTGTAATTATCTTGAACAACACCTAGCGTGGCTTTGGTCAATAGTCATTTTGTGTAAGATGAATAATATTGCTATAATTCTACTGTGATTATCAGTACTAGTATTGACAGGCCAGACCTGAAACAAGGCAGCTGTCTTTGACACGCCGTCTCTGTTGCAGCAGTCCCGATCCACGTAGATCAGCTGGGGGGGTGGTACCCCGGCGAGTCGGTACCGCCTCATCAGTCCGGCCGCCATACTGGACAGGCCCTCAGAGCAGGTGAGGACGCTGATGAGGACCTGCCCGTATTCGTTACCAACATTGGTAACCCAAATAGACTAAATAATAACATTCATAGAAAAGAAGTAAGCTGCATACACTAACATGTTGTGTACAAATGGTAAAGTCAATAGCTTGTTTATTATTGTTTTACATTTTACAGACTGAGCAGCTGTGTGATTTCTCTCCTGTGTGGACTCAAAGGGGTTATGCAGGTTTACGAGGGAGAGGATGATGAGCTTACTCTACAAGCACTCGTTAGTGATGATCTGACTATCATTTACAAGTGGTCATGCATGCAGCATTTTTAGAAAGTGACCCAAGGAACACAAAAGTTGTCTTTAGCTGCCTAAAGGGATAGATAAATAAAGAGAGAGTAGACAGAGACAGTGTTGTGTGTTGTCAGCTGACTACAGTACTGAAGTGTTGGATAGAAGATAATCCAACCGGATGGACACAGAGGAGGGGGAGGGGGTCAGTACCTGGGGTTGTAGAGTGGGCCGTCCTGCCCGGTGGGGGTGAAGGTGAGAGGGCAGAGAGCTGGACAGCGGCAGCCGAGGTGCTTCCACCGTCCCCATCCCTTCCACACTCGTCGTCCTAACACCGTCTGTGCCTTCAGCTGGCACCTGGGATGCAGCGGGAGACAAAAAATATATTTTCTACCAGGGCTGCACATAATCAGATAACATGTCAGCCTTTGCATCTTCTAAAACTTGACTTGTGTATGTGTACTCGGCTGTTTACAGTGTCTGCTTTGATGCATTAAATGAAGTTATCCCTACTAAGGCTGAGGATCTTATGATCATTGATTTGTTTTACACCAGGAGCAGGGAAACATAATGTAGTTCCTATATTTACAGTAGTACACTGCATATATAAATAACCATCAGTAATTGTCAAGTTATGATTTGGTTTGCTAGATTGACTCCTGCCTAAACTGCTTGATTCACTCCAAAAGGACAACTCAAATTTGAATCTTTCCTCTTTATTTGAGTTATTGTAGATTTCTTTTTGCTTCATTCAGCCTTCATTTAGCTTCCTGTTGCATCATTTAGGTTGAAAAGCTTTAACACAAAAACACACTTTCATTCACTTTAGGCAAATAAACATTTCAATGAAAAACATGCCATACTTAAACAAGCACTTTCATTTCTGCTCAATGGTTTTACATGTAATCAAGTTACAATTAAACTTAACATTTAATCAAAAGTAAATTAATCTCAACAAAGTAAATTATATTCCAGCTTCTTATATTTTAGCTTAATACCTCATAAGACTAGAAATAATAATTCATTTAATCAAACATGTCTTCAAACAGATAAATACATTTACAAACATATTACCAGCAGCGTCTTTGGTCGAATCTTTGAGTCTCCTCTCCTCTATCACAGCGAATTGTTTGTCCTCTGCTGAGAGTGTGCATTCCCAAGTGCATTGCATTACCCCTAGATTCCACCGGGTCCGTCTGCGGCGCGTTACGGCTGCGCCGCGGTGCTCACGGCGATCGCGGCCACTCTAGTCAATGGGTGCTATTCCACCACACGCGGCGCGTTACCCCTAGATTCCACCGGGTCCGTCTGCGCCGCGTTGCGGTTTTGGTCCGGCGTCATACCCTACCAGGCGCGTTTCAGAAGCATTTCAGAAGCGGAGCGTCTTGCCTGCCGGTGTTACCGAACAAATTGTGGGCCGAACAACTGGTGATATTCTATTATTTTAGACAGATGTATCGGGGCGTGTACCTTGAGGACCCGTGTTGACTCACCGGGAAAGAACCATCTCGATCGCTTCGCCTGTCGTTCAAATTCATGTTTTGGTATATCTTACTGAATAGGAACACTTTGATGCACGTTCAGTACGCGTATGTGAGGTTGTGGGTGAGAGGCTGATATCGTGAAGCTCACAGTGAGGACTAGAAAATGACAGTAGGTGACTGTGGGGATGCCTGTGCAAAACATTGCGAACTTTAATAAATCATGTTAACAATATATTTTTGTCAGAGTTTCAGTTGTACATCGTTCTTAATGTGATGTATAGTAGCTTTGATAGCTGTCCATACCTTCAGACCGCCTCTATGTGAAACACACGTTGTTTACTCACAGCCCGAAAGCAGACTGGAGATGACTGTCATCTGTGGCAAGCTGTGATCCGCTCCGAATAAATGGTGATACAACTTCTCCAGCCATTCTCAAGCGATCAATGTTTTTATTAAATACCTATGCCTGTATCCCTCTCATCACAACACAACTCTACACTGTGCATCAGAGATGTGTCTTTATTACAATTGAATGTAAATTGTCAATTTGAAAATATAGCAGCATCAAACGAACAACTATGCACTGGGTTGTTTGTGAAACAGTAGCCTACCATCGAAGATGTTTGCAGACTTCACATGTTATTGCTGTGAAAATAACAAATTCAATCCATAGAATACAGTTGTTCTATCATCACTTCTAGCCTATACGTGTAAGCAATTATGTCTACCTTCCCACTCTTGCAGCATTAACACCCAATGATATCAAATGCTTAACTGCCTAGGTTGCAACATTCACTTTTTGGTTCCCAAATGTCAGTTTAGTTTACATACATTTTTAACCTACATTACTGTTATAGAAGGAAAAACAACAGTGAAAGTTATATTTCAGAAACAACTTTATTGGAAAAGTGTTTTCAACATTCAAACAGTTATTGTCATTACATTACATTGCATTTAGCTGAGGCTTTTATCCAAAGCGACTTACAATAAGTGCATTTGACCAGGAAGATACAAACTTGAAAAAAACAGAATCATATAAGTACATCAGGTTTCATAGAGCCAAAACATTTCAAGTGCTACTCAACTGGCTTTAGATAAGCCAGTCCTTTGTTAGTATATAAGTGCTTTGTTAGTAATTCTATTGCTCAAAGTGGAGTCGAAAGAGATTAGTTTTTAGTCTGCTCCGGAAGATGTGTAGGTTTTCTGCTGTCCTGATTTCAATGGGGAGCTCATTCCACCATTTGCCATGTCAGTATGTTAGATTCCATTCCAAATGATATATAACAGTGGGTGTACAGGTGTGTATGTACATTTCTTTAAATATATATAAAAGTTGCCTTTGAAAACGTAATACTTTAGCTTTAAGTGTGCGATGACAACAGCCTGGACCACATGTGAACATAAACAAGGAATTTGTGTGTTTGTGCGTATGTGTGTGTGTTTATAAAGTGCAGGCTTTGCAGTAATAGTCCAGTGCGATAGAGGGCTGCCCAACACATGTGTGGTACCATTTGGTACAGCCGGTGCACTCAATCTGAAAAGAAACAGAAATAATACATGTTAGAATATGGACAAACATTTTTTAGGTTAACATCACTCATCCAGAGTACGCTTTACAATCACGCTGTTAACATTTAACTAAACAAGCAATGTATAGGTTGGGATCTTATCTGTGGTCCTTTCTGTGTAGATTCCGTGCTCACAAGTTCCTTCCACTGCACCAGTGTTCTCCCATAGTGCAAAGACATGCAAGTCTGGTGAATTAAAGTAAAAATGTTCAATATCTGTTATAGTGTTCACCCGGTGATGTTGAGGTAACCTATCCAGGGTGTATCCCAGTCTTCCAGCCAAATGTTGGTCAGGAAATTAATACAACGTCTTACCCATTGGTCACCCTTGGTCAACCCTGAACTAAGTTCCCCACAGGCCCGACACAGCTGGGATAGGTCATCTGTAAAAAAACAATACCGGCATAAATGTAGTGAAATGCCTAAAAATACAGGATATTTCGGTTTCTCTGGTTTAGTCCTGTATACCGGAATTGTTCACCAGGGACATTGCCATGTCGAACCTCATTGAGGCCACACCCGCCTGGTCAACAGGGTACTGGACCTTCTGGTCCAATAGTATTTGCTCTGAAAGCTAACAAAGTCTGAGATAAGTATCTTCGTATTATTGTTTAATGACAGATTGTTATATATACACATTCATAAATGTTACCTTGCAAATGAATACACCGCATGAAGCTGTGTCCTGCTGTTTGGGATGATCCATGCTGTCGCATGCCCATCTCCCAACAGCTGGGTTTGTCTTGCGGACCAGCGATCTACACAGGGAACACAGATAATGTTTTGGACATACAATCCTTTGTAAGTCAAGAACAGCTGAATGTTCACACAGGACAATCTTATGTTATTCAAGTTAAACAGCAGTAATCAGGAACATTATTTATGTGGCTTTGTGTTGCTCCCTTAATATAATCCCACATCCTGAATGCATGAATTTATCTAAAGACATTACAGCTGATATTTGATTTACCGTGTCAGGTCTTTGCAGCGGCTTATCTGTTCTTTGGTTGCCCCAAATGGGTCCAAGAACAGGGACCTGTTTTCCCTCAGATACATGATCTATGGAAGTGCAACAAATTAAACAAAGTGTCAAGTGTTGAATAAAAAGAAATATCTTGATCCATTAACATTTTTAGATTACTTCCAATGAGTAGCCAGTGTGCCCTGTAACAGACGGCTCCAGCTGCCACATGGTGTTTTGTCAGGTCCAACTGAAAAATATTTGTACACACTTAAGTACATAAGTACATACATATGTACATATATACACTTATTTCTAGTCCTACTCTACTCACCTTTCTTAAACCGCCTTTATGTGTTCCCTGCCAGAGGGAAGTCATGAGGTACGAGTCCAAAATCAAAGCCCCAGCTTTTGTACCCACCCATGACAAATAGGCATTGACAATCTATAAATACAACAGATGTTTTTATCCCATTTGATAAAGAATTATCAGTTTGCATATGTACTTTTGTCTTATAAAGTAGGCTTACCTCTCCCTCCAACTGCTGTCCTGGGGCCAAGACCATGAGGTTCTCGCTGTAAACCTTGTATGGGCCATACTTGGCCCACAGCGTCTCCTTCCTCCTCCCTGCCCATATGTCTCGGATTACTGTAAAAAAAAAAGATAACGCATGTGTTACGCTCACCGGGAGCTACAGGAGTGAACTCACAATGCTGAACACAGGACGATGAAACAGAGCCTTTGAGGTAAAAAAAGGTTTATTAACCAAAAAACCTATAATTGAGTCAGACGAGGGATTTAATATCCTATTAACCCAAGGCCAGGGTTTGTCAACTGAGGAGGTGCGGAGATGCACGGAGGTACACTGGCGAGGAGAGTCGGGGATCCAGAGCTGGCGAGAGTTGACAGGTTGGAGCTGGTGTGCGTGGAAGCACGGAGATACACAGACGAGAGGAACGAGGCTGGATGTGGCAGGCAGAGGAGTAGGCAGATGGATTCTGACGGAGAACACAAAGATTAGATTTGGCAGGAACACTGAGAGTTAGTTTAACCATAAACTATATGTACCAAGTCGAATTACCAGCGAGGTGAAACGACGAACTGGTGAATACTGGATGAGAGAACCGGGCATATAAGCAGGTGAAGGTGAGTAGTGTAATCAGGATGATGAACAGCAGCTGCGGAGGTGATTTGGCGGGAATCAGAAGTGGGTCAGCCACACCCAGCCAGGGAGACAGACACACAGACAGAACGAACATAAAACAAAGAAGAGAAGGAGGGAGATACTGCAAATCCTCACAGTACCCCCCCCTCAACGGGAGCCTCCTGGCGACCACCAGGCTTGTCAGGGTGAGCCCTGTGGAACTCCCTCACCATGACAGGGTCCATGATGCGTGACCGAGGCACCCAGCAACGTTCCTCCAGGTTGTAACCCTCCCAATCAACCAGGTACTGAAAGCCCCTGCCCCGGCGCCTGACATCCATAAGCCGACGCACGGTGTAGGCAGGATGATCATCGATGACTCGGAGGGGGAATGGTTGGAGGGCACAGGTCACTGGTGTGGACTGGCTTGATCTGGGAAACATGAAACGTTGGATGAATCTTCATAGTCCTGGGGAGCTTCAAACGAACAGCAGAGGGGTTGATGATGCGTTCAATGAGAAAGGGACCAATGAACCGAGGGGACAACTTCTTCGACTCCGTAAGGAGGGGAACATCCTTTGAAGACAACCAAACTGACTGTCCAGGGGCATAAGGGGGAGCGACATGTCTGTGGCGATTAGCAGATCTCTGATTCCTGGAGGAAGTCCGAAGAAGGGCTGAGCGAGTGTCCCTCCAAACCTTACGGCAACGCAGAATGTGTTGTTGGACGGATGGAACAGACAACTCATTCTCCTCTTCAGGAAACAGGGGTGGCTGGTACCCTAAGGAGGCTTCGAAGGGAGAGACACCAGTCGCAGAAGAGGTGAGAGCATTGTGGGAATACTCAATCCACGGTAGATGGGAACTCCAGGTTGACTGGTTATGGTTGGCAACACAACGGAGAGCAGATTCCAAATCCTGATTAGACCTTTCAGTTTGGCCGTTTGACTGGGGGTGATAACCTGAAGTCAGACTGACAGATGCACCGAGAGATTGACAAAAAGTCTTCCAGACCTGGGAGGTGAATTGAGGACCACGGTCGGAGACGATGTCTGCCGGGATACCATGCAGGCGGAAAACATGCAGGGTGAGAAGCTGGGAGGTCTCCAGGGCTGAGGGGAGCTTCGGCAGAGCAACAAAATGGGCACATTTAGAAAAACGGTCTACAACAGTAAGTATGGTTGTGTTACCCTGAGAGGGAGGTAGGCCAGTGACAAAGTCCAGAGCTATGTGAGACCAAGGTCGACTAGGGATTGGAAGGGGCTGAAGCAATCCTGCAGGTCTCTGATGAGAGGCCTTGCTCCTAGCACATGTAGTACAGGCAGAAACGTACTCCTTAGTGTCCCTATCCATTGTTGGCCACCAAAAACGTCTCTGGAGAAGAGAGAGTGTGCGGTTGGCACCAGGATGATTTGCGAAACGGGAGCAGTGGACCCACTGCAGGACTTGAGAGCGGACAGAGTTGGGGACAAACTGACGCCTTGGCGGACCACAACCAGGGTCCGGTTGCTCCAATAGCGCCTCCTGGATGGAGTTACTGATCTCCCAGGTGAGGCCACCCACAACACAGCTCAGGGGTAGAATAGAGTCAAAAGAGGTTACTGATCCCTCAGACGAAAACGACCTGGACAGGGCGTCGGGCTTTGTATTCTTGGAACCAGGACGATAAGTAAGAGAGAAGTTGAAACGACCAAAAAAGAGGGCCCATCTGGCCTGTCGGGAGTTTAGCCGTTTAGCAGACTGAATGTACTCCAAACAAGGAATGGCTGCTCGCTGCCCTCTAGCCAGTGTCGCCACTCCTCCAACGCCATCTTCACCGCCAGCAGCTCTCTGTTGCCCACATCATAATTTCTCTCAGCTGGGGAAAGACGGCGAGAGAAGAAAGCACATGGGTGAAGCTTATTGTCTGGCCCTGCAGTCGGAGACAGAACAGCGCCAACCCCGATGTCAGATGCATCTACCTCCACCACAAACTGCCTGCTTGAGTCTGGCTGGATGAGTATGGGGGCAGATGTGAACAAGGATTTGAGGAGAAGAAATGCCTTGTTAGCATCTGTAGTCCAGGAAAACTTGATCTTGACAGAAGTGAGACTGGAGAGTGGAGCAGCTACCTTGCTATAGTTCCTGATGAACCGGCGATAGAAGTTAGCAAAACCCAGGAACCTCTGCAGCTCCTTCCTAGTAGTGGGGACTGGCCACTCGGAGACAGCTAGGATCTTTCCTGGATCAGCCTCCAACTTGCCTTGCCTGATGATCAGTGGCGTTTCTATGTGTACAAAACTGGGGGGGCAGAGAGAGGTGGGGGGAGAGGGGGGGGGGGACAGAGAGAGGGGGGTGGGGGGAGAGGGGGGAGGAGAGAGAGAGGGGGGAGAGAGAGAGAGGGGGGGACAGAGAGAGGTGGGGGGGAGAGAGAGAGAGAGGGGGGGACAGAGAGAGGTGGGGGGGAGAGGGGGAGTGTCAAATTACATACTGAAGACCACACGGAGCAACACTGTCAGCGCATACATTTACGTACACTGTGTACGTAAATGTACGGTACACAGCGTGGGGATGTCATATTGTAATGCACCTTAATACATAAGTAAAGGGCACCATCACAAAGCAATTCTTAACAACAACAACAACCACCATAATGCTTTAGCATTAAAACACCATAGACTGTAAATATAAGGAAAACACAGACACAATATCAATCGATCCAGCGGAGGCAAAACACAGAAGATCAACAAAATATATGACATAAATGAACTTTCCAAAGCTGAAGGCTTACTTGAAAAGAAAAGCGGCACGGCGGTCCTTCCTCTGACAGAATGTTTCTATCACTTTGGGGATGAAGTCCTGTAGTTGCTGGATCAACTGGCTTTCAATTGAAAGCATGGCCAATGCGTTAAGTCGCAGCTGTCCCATGGTGTTGCGAGTGAAAGTCTTTATCCTTTTGAGGGTGGAAAAGTTCCTCTCTGACTCGGATGTCGTCATCGGAGTTGTTACTATTATTTTGACCAAAATAACAGTCTCAGCAAACGTATCCTCCAAGTTGTTCTCGTGAATGGATTTCAACAGAGACAGGGCAGTGTTTCCAGTGTGAAGTTCACTGTGGCGGTAGAGCGTGGTCAGCTCAGACTTCAACTTCTCCTTGTTTCCCAAAGCAGGCCACAATTTCACTGCGCAGTCAAGCTCAGGTGTAGGAAATGACAGGACATGCTGTGGGAAGAATGAGCTGTCAACGAGCTTTGCAGCGATCAAATGGTCACTCTGTGAGAACCTCTGTTCCACCTGTGAGATGACTGTGTCACATGCCTCCTTCATTACCGGCGCTGTGCTGCTGACTCGTCGGCCTGGCTCGTCTGTTCCATCATGAGTGGTGGCGGCCAATGCATCAGTTTGCTGCCTCATTTTCTGGACATTTTCCTTGAAGCGGCAGAGCGCGCTGTTGATCCCAGGTGCATCGATGCTTCGTTTTTGCAGAGTGTTGTATAAAACATCCACTTCTGGCATAAGCAACGAAAAAAACTCCAGGAGCTGCATAAATGCTCGGTCCCGCAGTTTCTTTGACAGGCCGTATGCCTCACTTATGGTGACCGCATCCCATCCTGGTTGTGTGCGTATATGGTCCATACACTGAAGAAGTGCTTCTCGGGTCTCCCAAACCGCGTTCACAGTTCTGCTTTTAAAGTTCCATCTCACAGCCGGTGGCCGTGGTATGCGTCTCTGTGTTGCCTCTGCAAGAGCTGCAACACGTTTTGGAGCACCGGAGAAAAAAGTGGAAAAAGCAGTTAGATCTGCAAAAAACACCTTCAGGATGCTCATCCTTGCTGAACACAGTTGCTGCAGGGTCAGGTTCAGTTGGTGGGCGTAGCAGTGAACAAACTGAGCGTTTGGGTACGTCTCCTTCATGACCGTCTGTACCCCGCGCACGTTACCGCTCATGACGGCCGCCCCGTCATAGGTCTGAGCGATTAGCTTTTCTTTCAGCTTCAGGGGTTCAAGAACAGCCTTGATGCTGTTAGAGAGACCTACACCAGTTTTGTCCTTTACTTCCACAAACTCCAAAAAACGCTCTGTAACTGTGAGGTCAGGCATAATGTATCGCAGCACAATCACCATTTGCGATTTACATGAGACATCGGTTGTCTCGTCGGCCTGAACGGCAACAAATGATGTGTTGTCCACTTGCTTGGATATTTCCTCCCTGTACACATCATACATGCAGTCCAAGAGTTCATTCTGTATGGTGCTTGATGTCCCTTTGAAAACGGGCTGAGCTTCGTAGTGCCGTCGAAGCCTGGAATCGCCCTCACACATTGTCTCGAAAATTGACCTGAATATCCCTGGATTCAGAGAGTCCGCCGACTCGTCGTGGCCCCGCAGTGCTGTCTCACATTTCCCACACAGTTTAATACAGGTGATGATCCGACCCAACACGTACCTGTTTTCTTCCACCTTTCTATTATGATCATCAATGCCGCGTCTGTAGGCGCTGTCAATCTGAGCTGCAACATTCACCCTTCCCAGTAATCCCAATTTTACGGCATTTTCCAAGTGACTGTTGCTGCTCTCATGCTTCATTGTCCTCTCCGAAAGATGCTTTAAGTCCTTGTAACCTGTCCTCGACCAAGTACCTTGATCTTCACCAAAAAGCAGGCAAGGAAAGCAAAAGAGGGAATTCTTCTGGATGCTCGCCGTTAGCCATTTCTTTTTAGCAAACCACTCAGCATTAAACCCGCGGTTCACTTTGCCCGCAGTCTGGACCATTTGGAAATCCGGTGGATGGTGGGCACCGAGGCGCTTTACCTCCAGTTTCTCTCCGAGACTAAGTGTCTCAAATGTGTGCTCCAGTAAATGGTCAACTTCATTCATTTTCTTTCCGTTTTTTACTTATTTTTAATCGCTGGTGATGTTAGCTATATGCTGCTCTCTCGTCTTCTCTTCACACTACACGTGACGTTTCGCAGCACTGCACACGTGACATATTTACAGCCAATCAGTTCTGAATAATGTGAGCTGACGTATGGTGGGGATGGCAGCTCTGTGCCCCTTTGGCCTTTTTTTTTTTGCCACACACATTCCATTGAAAAATACTCTGAGCATGCGCAGTGTAGTTTTTACAGTCACCGTTCACTTAAACAGTGAGAGGGAGGGGCAGAATCAGGTTTTGTCCCACATGGCTCAAAACGGCACTGTAGACACTAATTAGAAGAACACAGACTAAAACAGCAATGTACAGACGAATCAGATGATTAAACATGACCTTAAAATATATTTTATATATTTTTTTATTTCTTTTTTTGCATCTTTTTGCATTTTTTGTTTTCATTATGTGTAATACTTTCTGCTGACACTAGGTGGTGCCCCACCTGCCCCTAATGACCAGTCGCCACTGCAAATGCTTAACTGCCTAGGTTGCAACATTCACTTTTTGGTTCCCAAATGTCAGTTTAGTTTACATACATTTTTAACCTACATTACTGTTATAGAAGGAAAAACAACAGGGAAAGTTATATTTCAGAAACAACTTTATTGGAAAAGTGTTTTGAACATTCAAACAGTTATTGTCATTACATTACATTGCATTTAGCTGAGGCTTTTATCCAAAGCGACTTACAATAAGTGCATTCGACCAAGAAGATACAAACTTGAAAAAAACAGAATCATATAAGTACATCAGGTTTCATAGAGCCAAAACATTTCAAGTGCTACTCAACTGGCTTTAGATAAGCCAGTCCTTTGTTAGTATATAAGTGCTTTGTTAGTAATTCTATTGCTCGAAGTGGAGTCGAAACAGATTAGTTTTTAGTCTGCTCCGGAAGATGTGTAGGTTTTCTGCTGTCCTGATTTCAATGGGGAGCTCATTCCACCATTTGCCATGTCAGTATGTTAGATTCCATTCCAAATGATATATAACAGTGGGTGTACAGGTGTGTATGTACATTTCTTTAAATATATATAAAAGTTGCCTTTGAAAACGTAATACTTTAGCTTTAAGTGTGCGATGACAACAGCCTGGACCACATGTGAACATAAACAAGGAATTTGTGTGTTTGTGCGTATGTGTGTGTGTTTATAAAGTGCAGGCTTTGCAGTAATAGTCCAGTGCGATAGAGGGCTGCCCAACACATGTGTGGTACCATTTGGTACAGCCGGTGCACTCAATCTGAAAAGAAACAGAAATAATACATGTTAGAATATGGACAAACATTTTTTAGGTTAACATCACTCATCCAGAGTACGCTTTACAATCACGCTGTTAACATTTAACTAAACAAGCAATGTATAGGTTGGGATCTTATCTGTGGTCCTTTCTGTGTAGATTCCGTGCTCACAAGTTCCTTCCACTGCACCAGTGTTCTCCCATAGTGCAAAGACATGCAAGTCTGGTGAATTAAAGTAAAAATGTTCAATATCTGTTATAGTGTTCACCCGGTGATGTTGAGGTAACCTATCCAGGGTGTATCCCAGTCTTCCAGCCAAATGTTGGTCAGGAAATTAATACAACGTCTTACCCATTGGTCACCCTTGGTCAACCCTGAACTAAGTTCCCCACAGGCCCGACACAGCTGGGATAGGTCATCTGTAAAAAAACAATACCGGCATAAATGTAGTGAAATGCCAAAAAATACAGGATATTTCGGTTTCTCTGGTTTAGTCCTGTATACCGGAATTGTTCACCAGGGACATTGCCATGTCGAACCTCATTGAGGCCACACCCGCCTGGTCAACAGGGTACTGGACCTTCTGGTCCAATAGTATTTGCTCTGAAAGCTAACAAAGTCTGAGATAAGTATCTTCGTATTATTGTTTAATGACAGATTGTTATATATACACATTCATAAATGTTACCTTGCAAATGAATACACCGCATGAAGCTGTGTCCTGCTGTTTGGGATGATCCATGCTGTCGCATGCCCATCTCCCAACAGCTGGGTTTGTCTTGCGGACCAGCAATCTACACAGGGAACACAGATAATGTTTTGGACATACAATCCTTTGTAAGTCAAGAACAGCTGAATGTTCACACAGGACAATCTTATGTTATTCAAGTTAAACAGCAGTAATCAGGAACATTATTTATGTGGCTTTGTGTTGCTCCCTTAATATAATCCCACATCCTGAATGCATGAATTTATCTAAAGACATTACAGCTGATATTTGATTTACCGTGTCAGGTCTTTGCAGCGGCTTATCTGTTCTTTGGTTGCCCCAAATGGGTCCAAGAACAGGGACCTGTTTTCCCTCAGATACATGATCTATGGAAGTGCAACAAATTAAACAAAGTGTCAAGTGTTGAATAAAAAGAAATATCTTGATCCATTAACATTTTTAGATTACTTACAATGAGTAGCCAGTGTGCCCTGTAACAGACGGCTCCAGCTGCCACATGGTGTTTTGTCAGGTCCAACTGAAAAATATTTGTACACACTTAAGTATATAAGTACATACATATGTACATATATACACTTATTTCTAGTCCTACTCTACTCACCTTTCTTAAACCGCCTTTATGTGTTCCCTGCCAGAGGGAAGTCATGAGGTACGAGTCCAAAATCAAAGCCCCAGCTTTTGTACCCACCCATGACAAATAGGCATTGACAATCTATAAATACAACAGATGTTTTTATCCCATTTGATAAAGAATTATCAGTTTGCATATGTACTTTTGTCTTATAAAGTAGGCTTACCTCTCCCTCCAACTGCTGTCCTGGGGCCAAGACCATGAGGTTCTCGCTGTAAACCTTGTATGGGCCATACTTGGCCCACAGCGTCTCCTTCCTCCTCCCTGCCCATATGTCTCGGATTACTGTAAAAAAAAAAGATAACGCATGTTAGTTATTAAGGAAATGCATACTTTGAGGTGTACTTTGTGTCAGTTTACTTACAAGTCTCCACCTCAGAAGATGCTCCTTCTGCCTTACTTGATGGAGCCAGGGTTTGGGAGGATGTCGAGGGTGTGGAGGTGGAGGTGGGTGTGGGTGTGGAGGTGGAGGTGGGTGTGGGCGTGAGTGGACCAGCCAGAGGAGAAGGATCCAACCATTTTTTTCAATTTAGCAGGGATCCTCTCCTCTGGCTGGACATAGTAGCCTCATCCCAATACCCCTCCTCGACTCCTCTCTTCCCCTCCTCCGGGACTTGACCCGGAAATCGATCAAGACACGCCATTTTGAAGGACGTCCCAATAGCTGAAATGCACACGGAGGAGTCGAGGAGGGGTGAGGGAGGAGGGAGGAGGGGTGAGGGAGGAGACGAAAGGGAGGATACACGAGAGCAGACTACGCGGAAGTGTTTTCACTACTGTTGGAGTAGAACACTTTTCTGGTGGCTGAATAGCCCCCCTCTCCGCGCCGTTCGTTGAATGAGGCCGGCCTCTATTAAATCAGAAAGGAATTGAAACCACCGGAATCAAAAGTTATAACAATTATCTGAGTTTACTGGTAGGAAATAGAACAAGTATACAAGTTATACAGAGTACTCCGGACTTCAGATTTGTGATGCGATGCGGATAAAGGTGTCAGGACCATCCACTCATCAAACAAAAAGAAATTGGACTTCAGGTTTGTGATGCGATGCGGACACAGATATCAGGACCAACCAACTGACCAAACCAAAAAGCATTTTTACATACAAAAGCATCAGTATTCATATCCATTTTTGGGGCGGAGATTTGTCGACTCTTCCTTCCCATTTTCCTCCCAAGCGAATTAGAGAGCCCCTGGGGAGGAGCTGTTTAAACTGCTCACCTCCCCCAAGTGTCCTGATTGGCTGGATTCGCTTCTGGTCGAGGTCAATAGTTCTCACCAGGACTTGAAATTCCAAAGTCCCCTAAGGTCAAAAGTCAATTCTTATCTCCGTTTCGAATCTTAACTCTATTCCTTTCCCATGAGTTCTTCACATAAACTATCCTCTTTCAGACATTTAAACTTTTCTTCACCTATTTAACGATGTCTTTAACGACTTAAAAACAACATCTGGCTTTTAGGGGTGATAAGGAGCGATATAATGTTGTCTTTAACGACCTTAATGACGACATCTGCTTTTAGGGGTAAAACAGGCAAGGTTGGTGTGAAACACAGAATCTCTGGATAAGTGAGTTTGAAAGTAAGAATATCCTTTCTATATATAATTACCCAAAACCGTTGTGATTACATAAAAACAGTTCAACCAATACATGTTTACTAAAATACAATTCAAAATAATACATGTTTACTTCAATACAGTGTAGAATCATATCTTTTTACTTCACTACTCGCGTATAAAAGCCCCGCCCCCACCTTCACAGCTGGTCGATTTCAAGAGAGGAAAACGGAGAACTGGAAGAATGAGTGGAAAAGCGTCACATAAATGTCTAAGTGCTCACAGCTCCGTGGGAATTATTATGTGCAATTCATTTCTTAAGGTTATACTAACAATTTAAGTCATGTTTAATGATCTTGAACGTCACTAAAACATAGCTATTAAGAAAGCTATTTCATAAATGGCTAGATCTTGATCAATAACAATTATTTGTTTTGTTTTGTGTTAAAATATTCAGGAGTTAAATTATTTAAAATGCACAGTCCTGAATGTGTGTTTGTGGTGAATGTGGGGATCTACAGGACACACATTTTCAGAGTAAAGGCTTTCACATTATTATAATTATAATTTTATTGAAATGTACATTTTACACCAAAACGGAACACAAAAGCAGGACCAACCATCATACATTGAATTCCTTGACTAACAAGAGAAAGATTCATCATTTAAATACATATTTAACAACAAATGGGCCGGTTCTAAAGGGTTATTCAGTTCAGCCCGATGAGAGGGGATACAGCTGTGCACATGTCATAATTAACAGACGTCGTTTAAGAGTGACGTTTGAGTGAACGAGGACATCCCAATTAATACCTGAGGACTCCTCTGTCCTCGCGTCACCTCCTCGTGTCTCTCGCTCGCATCTTACGGAGGCGGAGCTAAGACGCAAGGAAGGGACGCGAGTGAGGGAAAGGAGGAGTCGAGGAGGGGTATTGAGGGAAAGGAGGAGTCGAGGAGGAGTCGAGGAGGGGTATTGAGGGAAAGGAGGGGTCGAGGAGGGGTATTGAGGGAAAGGAGGAGTCGAGGAGGGGTATTGAGGGAAAGGAGGAGTCGAGGAGGGGTATTGAGACGAGGCTAGTGACAGCGTTAACATGCGGAAATAAGATGTTACCTGTTCAGTCTGGACGGCCTGCAGCCTCACAGTCCTGCTGTCACAACAACACAACACACAACACTCGTGCTGGAAACCGCCCTCCTGCCTTCTTCTTCTTCTTCTTGGAGCATATATCGCCACCTACTGTTGGTTTATTAAATGTTTATACTAAATCCTTGTCCTCAGACCAGTGCTTTTGAGGAATTTGAAGATCAGCTTGTTTGCTTCATTTCTTGATTTACTTTCATATATTGACTTGAAATCCATGTCCTTGACGTTGAGTTGTTCCAGTGCAGTTTTCAGAATGAGTCTTTGTCTGATATAATCCGGGCAGCTAAAAAATACATGATGTATTGTCTCTGGTTGTTGGCAACCATCACAATTGCCATTTGGATGTTTTCCAATCAGATGCAATGATGAGTTTAATCCAGAGTGACCCACTTTTATCCTGCTGTTAATGCTCTGTTCTCTTCTACTACTCCCCCAAGTGCTTCCCGTTCCTACTTCCCTTTGTATCTGGTATAAATGTCTTCCTTTGGTGTTACTGTCCTATAGTTTTTGCCATTGTTGCTTGATAACAACTTTTGTAACAGATTTGACTTCTGCTCTACTGATGGGTACCATAATATCAATCTGGTTTGCTTTCAAACCACATTTTGCCAGTTGATCCACTACCTCATTCCCTCTAATACCCACATGCGCTGGAACCCACACAAATTGAACAACAATTCCCAGATGAACTAACCTAAACATGATGTGTAAAATTTCATGTAAAATATCCTGACGACATTCTGAAGAGAAGTTGTTTATACTCTCCAGAGCTGGAGTCAGAGCAAATGACCACTCGCATTGGCTGTATTTCCTCTACCCACTGAAGTGCTAGTGAGATAGCCATCATCTCTACTGTATATACTGCGATGTGATCACTCGTCCGCTTTCCCACTTTTACTTTTAATTCAGGAACATCAAATGCACAACTAGTTTGACCATTTTCTGGATTTTTGGATCCATCAGTAAATATTTGTATAAAGTGCCCATATTGTTCATGTAGAACAGTATTCACATAAGCCTGTACATTAATTTTGTTTTTCATTGAATGTAACCGTTTCAATAAAGATAAATCTACTATAGGTTGAGGTAGCAACCATGGTGGAACAGCTGATAACAACACCGTCGGACTAATATTCCATTCTTTAACTTTGAATTCTTTACATAGTTCAGAAACACAAACACAAACACTTTCTTTTTTCATTTTGTTACTTTCCCAACTTGTGTGTACAGTTTGTTTAGTAGGGTGAGTATCTTTATGGCCCTGTAGATTTGCCCAGTAATTAACAATTAACTGTTTTCTCCTAAAAAAAAATGGGTATTTCTCCGACCTCTACCTGAAGTGCCGACACTGGTGTAGATCTGACTGCCCCACAGCATATCCTTAGTGCTTGTGCCTGGACTCTATCTAATTTCTGAAGAGAAGAGTACCCCCTCCTGCCTGCTCTCGTGCTCTGGCTTTGGGGCTTTCTTCTTCTTCTTCTCTTCGTTTTTGGCGGATTGCAAACAACTTAAAAGGTGCATACCGCCACCTACTGTACATGAGTATGAATCATCATATCATACCAACTCTTTAACCTATGATCTAATACAAATAAATCAACAAAAAACATGAAATAAATAAAACAAAAATCTATATTCTTTCCTGACCTAATGTTAAATGTTCCTACCCCAGTTTCACTCAAGAAGGTAAACAGTGCCTTTCTGGTAGCTCTCACTCCCTCTCCTTCTGTTCCCAGAACACCAACCCCTCGGCCTCTAAAACTTTAGCCTTTAGTTTTCTCTTTCAGCTTTATAGATGTCACAATGTAACAAGATATGTTCTACATCTTCTTTTACTCCACAGTTCCCACACTTATCACTGTCACTTTTCCCCATGATATACAGCGTACCATTCAAAGCCGTGTGATTTATTCTGAGTCTGGCTGTTTCTTTCTTTATAAATATTAATTGTGATTGTCTTTTGTACTTTGTGATACTCTTTGCCTTTCTGGTCTTCCTCCCACCTTTTCTGCAAGATCTCCATCCCTTTCTTCTTAATGACTGCTTTTCCTTCTCCTTCTCCAAGTTGAACTGGTAATGTGATTTCCTTTTGTCGTGCACTTTTTGCTCATTTATCAGCACACTCGTTCCCTTTCACCCCCTCATGAGCACACTCGTTCCCTTTCACCCCCTCGTGAGCACACTCGTTCCCTTTCACCCCCTCGTGAGCACACTCGTTCCCTTTCACCCCCTCGTGAGCACACTCGTTCCCTTTCACCCCCTCGTGAGCACACTCGTTCCCTTTCACCTCCTCATGAGCACACTCGTTCCCTTTCACCTCCTCATGAGCACACTCGTTCCCTTTCACCCCCTCATGAGCAGGCACCCAGCAGAACTGCAGATCTATGCCGCCTCTGTGAAGTCTTAACAGGCTGTGATTCAGTTCTATGAGTATGTCTTCTCTGGCAGTTGTTGTTGACTGTATGCTTTGTAATATGGATAATGAATCTGTGCACATCACCACCCTATCTGGTCTGACCTCTTCAACCCACTGTAATCCTATTATTACAGCAAGCATTTCTGCTGTGTACACTGATAATTGATCAGACGCTCTTTTGAAATAGATATTTTAAATTCTGGGATGTATATACCAACTCCAACACACTCTTCCTTGTTCTTAGAACCATCTGTGTACATTTGTAGGTAATTGTAGTACTTTTCATTCAGGTACATACTTGTTTTAATTCCCACTTCATTTATTTCCCACTCTTTTTTCCTTTCTTCAATACTCATATCTAGTTTAGCTTCTGGGAAAAGCCATGGGGGAACACGGCTAAATGGCGTTGCTTTGGCAAACGTGATATTCTCCACTCCATATGCCCTCGTTCTCTCCTTACTCGTCCAGCCAAACCCACGTCCCTGGAATTTTGCATATAGGAAGGGAACCGCAAGGCAGATGAGGAGGCTAAGAAAGCAGCACAAAGACAGTGACATGACAATGATCAATATATTTCTGAAAATATGCAACACATTGATCATGACATACTAAAAGACATGCAAACAAATGCACCTGAAAAAGAGAAGATATACTGGAAGAAGAAATTGTGTACACAGAATAAAGAGGGGTTGTGGGAAAGTACAGAAGGCAAATTTGTATTACCAAAAAGCTTATTTCGATATGCAGCTATATGGAGCCATGGGTTGGACCGCGGCTCAACAGTGGGAATGGTGGACATAATACAGAAGATATTCACAGTCTATGGCTTTACAAACTACTCTAAAAAAAAATAGTTTAGCATGTTCTGTGTGTGCACAGTATAACCCTCAGGGACAGTTTAGACCAAAGAGAGGTAAAATACCTGAGCCCAGTATCCATTTCAGCACATTTGCATGGACTTTATTGAAATAAATAAATGTGAGGGAATGAAATATTGTCTAACAATCATTGACATGTACTCAAAATGGATTGAAGTTTTTCCAACTAGAAATCCAGATGCATTGACAGTTGCTAAAGCTTTGACAAATCACATAATCCCACGTTTTGGAATTCCAGAAAAGATCTATAGCGATAATGGCACACACTTCGTAAATAAAGTAATTCCGGATTTGACAGCTGTATTTGGAATACAATTAAAACGACATTGTTCTTATCATCCACAGTCAGCAGGGTTGATAGAAAGAAATAAGGGTACAGTAAAAACTAAACTGAAGAAGATGATGGCCGAGACAGGGAAAACATGGATGAGATGCTTAGCACCAGTGATGCTAAGCATGCACATCCTACCTAGTGCTAGAGGGCTGTCACCTTTTGAAATGTTATATGGAAGACCATATTATCTGCCTGAGTTAAAACCATTTGTAAGAGAGGACGAAAGTATGAGTGAAAACACAGCAGAATATGTGGCAAAAATGTTGAGAAGAAAAGAGATCACAAATGTTCTTGTCCCATCTGCACAGGAAGTACCTGACTCCACACAGACAGTGAAGCCAGGAGAGTGGGTGTTCACCAGAGCGATCAAGAGGAAGAGCTGGCACTCGCCCCTACCAAGTACTCCTGTCTACACCGACTGCAGTTAGAGTGGCGGAGAGACCGTCCTGGATACATCTGACTCATTGTAAAAAGGTACATCAGTTGTCTTCACCTGACTGCGGAGCTGGCTAAACCTAAAAACAGAAGCTCGCCTCTACTGTGGTGAAGTCTGGCTACAAAGGGGGGTGATTCCAATATGGGCACTCGTCTCAAACCAGTGAAGAAACCAACAGAACCCAGTAGAATTTAAAGAGTGGACGTTAGCAGGGAAACAGTAACGGGTCTGAGTGATAGCAACTGACGATGTATCAAAGAGAGAGAATTAGACCATGGCATCCATTCAGATCACTGACAAGTATATCTGCATGGTTTATCAGAACACCCCGGCTGGGAGAGTTTGTGAATCATGGGAACAGGCACTTTGGACCACAGCAGAGATAGATTGGGGGTACCGGGGATATGATTTTTGCGAAAATCGGAAGTCCAGACTGACACTTAGAAGATTGGTGCCACCTATGTATTGCAAATGAGAGAGCGACCCGAGTGTGAGTGTAGGAGACCTGCCTTGGTGCAAGGAGACACACAACGTCACGGTCACAACAGGAGGGTACGAGGCGTCTTGGTTCAATAGACACACCACTGCTCGAGCTGACATGTGGTGGTATTGTGGGGGTAAGAAATTATTCCCCGTACTGCCCGTTAACTGGGCAGGTAGGTGTGCTTTGATACAACTAGTGATGCCGTTCTATGCCCTACCAGTGAGTGCCAAAGACCTCCTAGATCCCGTTAGGGAGCCAAGCAGGATAGATAGCCGTAAGAGAGGGTCTGTCTACACGCCACCTGGGAGTTTTAACCCATCAATATACATAGACGTTTTGGGGGTGCCCAGGGGGGTTCCTGACGAATTTAAGGCAAGAAATCAAGTAGCAGCAGGGTTTGAATCATTTCTATTTTGGTGGGCTACAATTAACAAGAATGTTGACTGGATAAATGATCTGTTCTACAATCAGATGAGGTTCATAAATTACACACGAGATGCAATTGAGGGACTTCATGGACAACTGGATAAGACGAGTTTGATGGCTTGGCAGAATAGAATGGCACTTGACATGTTGCTGGCGGAGAAGGGAGGGGTGTGTAAAATGTTTGGCTCTTCATGTTGCACTTTTATCCCGAATAAACTGTAACCAGAGCTTTAAAGGGTTTGACTTCCCTTTCAGTAGAGTTGGCCGAGAATTCAGGATTTGAGGATCCTTTCAGCAAAATATTGGGACCATGGTGTGAGACATTTTTAGAATAAATCAATTTCTATGCAACTATAAATGTGATGAACTACTGGCGTGATCTGCCTCAATGTTTTGATTATTATTAAAACATGTGCCTATACAATCTACCTACCTCAGCCGTTTGGGTACCTTTGTATGGGTCATGGGGAAGAGTTCTGTATCATATTCCACAAGGACCCACTTTCCCACTTCTAAAACAGGCTCTGACTCCACATTCACTTCCTCTCTGAAGTTGAACTCCTTTGGGTGAAAGCATCCACATGCAGAGCCGCAAAAACAGGACACTTCCCTGGTCTGGATTACCCCTGGTTTTGTCGATGTCACCTTGGGGGGGGGGGGGGGGCACTAGCATCGGGAATGCTAGTGCCATAGGACACGATTCTGTCTGCTAGGATTTTAAGGGCTCCACCCACTCCATCAGAAGCACCCTTTCCATGTGACGCCTCTGTGAAATTCCACGTCACTTTTTCAAACCCTTGCATGAAAGGCACTGTAGAGGCCAGGTAAAAGTTAGTTCTATTTCGATATTGCGACGTGGGACCATCAGAAATGAAGTGGATGCTCCTGGCATTTGGATGCTCCTTTCGAATGCTCTGAAGCACTGGGATAAGGTGTGCCCATGTGGCTATGGCATCATGCTGAAGACAGGCTGACAGAGATGCAAATGACTCCACCCTGCCACTACCAAGATAGATTACTCCAGTATGGAGGGTTACCTGCTCGTTGCCACCTCCAAAGTGAGTTTCCTTTATTTCCCTTGTGTATTTACAAGCATAGTTCTCACTGTAGTCAATGTGAACCACTACATCATTTTGGGTCAGGGTCTCTCTCAATTTCCTCAGTCTTTCAAACTGGTGCTTTATGTTGTATATGTGTCTTGAGAAGTTTGAGAGGTGGTCCTGTGTGAGTTCCACTAGTTTGTCAATGGAGGTATGCCTCTTTTCAAGAAACACCTTTCTCACCTCCCTCTCTTGAGTGGACCCATCTTTGCTTTTCTGTGCTACAAGTACAGATTTATTGATCCACTCCTCCCAAACAATGATGTTACCTTTTGTGGAAGGATCCAGTGTTGTTTGTATTGTCTTATCCTTGCAATTGCTGCATGTTCTGTACATGCAGGACTTGTCCTCATCACTACAGACAATAGTCTGTACTATGTCTCTTGGGGATGATGTTCCTATAACCCCAAGTTGGTCCAGCTTCTTTATTTTTAAACCAACGTTTTCATGTATTTTGCAAGCACATGTTTCTCTGTCTGTAACTTTTCTCTGGCCAATCCAAAATGGTCTAAGTTTAAAAAATTGGGACTTTGAAAGGCTGTGCCTGGGATTCTCTGACAGAAATCGTTTATACAAATTTGCCATTGTGTCTGTTAAGGCTCTCTTCCGAAATATCTGGCCCTTTCTCCTAATCTCCCCAGATTTCCCATTTATAATAGTGGTGACTTCATCGTGATGAAGAAAGCGGCTGACCAGAGTGCGCATTAGTCTTCTCTTGCTGTTACAAGCCAAAGTCCTCTGAGGACCTCTCTTTGCAACATTTTTTTGCACCTCTCTGCCTTCATTGCTGCAGATTACCTGCTTTCTCTTGGGCATATTTTCAAGTCTCTTGAGCCTTTTCCTGAGATTGACCATCTCATTGGTCCTCTCCAGAAGCTTTTCTTCCGTGTGACGCAACTTTGACCTCAATCTCGAAAGGGTTTTCTTTCTTTTGCTCCTATTTTTGTGCAATTTCTTTGGTGTTGACATCATCGGACCGTGTGTCTCTTGATAGGTATCTCTTTTTTTTTTAGCAGCTGAGTTTGTTTCAGGGGCATTGACTTGCTGATTGATTGCTGGTTGATGATGTTGTTCATCCTCTTCCTCAATGGGTGGTGTTATGGCGCGTTTCCACTACAGCGCGGAGCACGGTTTAAGAGGGCTGTGACGTCAGCGGCCCGTCTTTGGTTGCGTTTCCACTTGGCCTAGTACCGGCCGGCGGGTCCTAATTCACAGTTTTTTCTGGCCTCATAAAATCGTGGGTCTAGGGCCAGAGACAACCGGGCTGAGTGTGTGATGTCAACACTCTCGGCTGCTGATTGGTCGGAGAGAATCGTCACAATCGGCGTGCGAGATAATCCATTTTTACAAACAGCATTTTTGTTAACAGAGGAGCTACAACAATGGCAAAGAAAAGCACACCATGGTCGGTAGAGGAAGTGACGACGTTCCTCCATTATATTGCAGATGATAAGGTCCAGCGGGTGCTCGACGGGACAACTCGCAATATCAAAGTCTTTCAGGAGGTCTCTACACAGACACTGGACTCTCCAACGGCGTTACTGGAGTCTGCATGGTATGTTTTTGCTAACGCTCTGTTATTTGCTTGAAAGCTTTGTGTCCCTGCTTTGTGTCCCTATCTGTTCTAAAGCTCACTTCTAACAAATAAGTCTATTTTATCCTTACATTTATGTTCGACAACCCATGCTTTTATGGAGCCCCGAAGGCTAGCTAGCTAGCTAAGGCAGATAGCATTAGCGAGAGCTATTGTTTGCTAACACCATATGTGCCATTGTTTACGTTCAGTTTGTCTTTTCTATAGTTGTTGTTGCTATTTATAGTATTGTGCTGCAGTAGTTTGTGGAATTTACAAGTCATGTTTCTGTTCTAGAAGATGACATTGGGACTAGCGAGGAGGAACAGTTCCGAACAACGTCCTCTGCATCAACAGCACAAACTCCAGCTCGACCACAGACACCAACACGAGCACAGACACCAACGCCGAGTGCCAGCTCGACACCGCTGCGTGTGGTTCTAGGTAAGAAATAGGCTGGAATTGTGACTTTAAAAAAAAAAAAAACTTTAGACCATCCATCGTCAGTAAGTAAAATAGGCTGTACCACTGTGTGGGAATGCTCTGTTACAAGTAAAGTAACTAGCTAGTAAGCAGCTAGTATCTAAGGCCAGAACTTTCTTTAATTCATCCTTACTGTTGTTCTGTTTATACATTTTATTCTTATCCTTTTGTGACCTGTACCTGTCCTGTGTTTTTTCATTCTTATTGCTAATTATTATTGCTATAATTATCTTGTCACCCAGGCAAGAGGAACCGAGGAGGAGAGGATCTGGCCCTGCAGGATCGGCAACTGGCCCAGCAGAATCAATGCCATGCCTTTTTTATGCTGCTGCGCTGCAACCAACATTTCTTATTTTTAAGTTACAATGCCATGCCTTTTTTATGCTGCTGCAAGAAAACACTTCCCAAATTGTGTTAAATAAAGTACTTATTTGACTTATCTTATTGCTTGTTGATAAATAATTGCACCCACCAGCGATCACACAGAAAGATGGCATCATCTAGGCGTCCCTCTGCAGTCAGAAATATCATAAACACCATCGTCCACAAAGCACTGTACAGGGGTTTATGGATTTAAGAGAATACTTATCACAGTGAAACCTTTATCATCTGTTGCAATTAAAGCAAATAAGAGAATAAATACTTGGTTAAATAATACTTTTGAACTCTTTAGCAGGACAACTCTGCATACTGTTTGAAATTGAGTTTGCTAGCTTGAGGTCCTCCTCTAAAACATAACATTACATATTTTGTAATGGTATTAAGAATACATGATAAATAAATACATGTAGTAAAAATTACTCAATTGTAATACCCTCGTTGTGCTAGACTCAAACACATTGCTTATATATTTCAAAGAGAAGAGAACAAAAGAAAACACCTATACAAAGAGAGCGGTGCACAGCGCTTAATATTTACTTGCACTATATTTCTGTTGATCTGGGTTATTGTGTTGCACTGTTGGAGGAGCCTGTGACCTAAGATGTTCATTGTCATAACTACACTAGCTATGTTCGTATGACAAAATAAAAAACCTTGAACCTTGAGGCTGTGTCTTTCAGACAAACCATCATAATCATATTATTTTATGCTGTGGATACTTTAGCCTCCATCCATGTTAACAATTTTTTACACTTGCATTTATGAATATAGTTCTGTTGTGTTTTACACTTTTGTATTTATGTTTATAGTTTGCTTTGATATTTGCTTAATTTATTAGATTATTATTATTATGGGGGCAGTACTGGTGCTTGAAATTCAAATATTTACTAAATAGTCAATTCTGATAACATTTTTTTGGTTTAAATAATTTGACAAACACATGTATGTAAAAAAGAAAAGATGTATTTATGTTCAATACAATACAATGAATATTTAGGTATTACTTTCTAGGTATTCAGGTAGCGCATCAGACCCTCTCGTATGTCCCTGCCCTCCTCTGCACCTTGTGCCACTGCTACCCCTGGTAGACGTAGGTTTTCCTCAGGCATCCTGAAGTTCTCCACCCACTGAGTGTGTGAAAGATGGAACAATCACATTCCACCACTCGGTAGCTCGGTCGAGCATCCAAACACATGGTCTAAGGCGGCGACGTAACTTCTGAAATACACGCGACTTCTGAAATACACAAACAAAAGCATACATATTTTAATACGTAAAAGTGGTAGCTACAATTAATTAAATACTTGAAATACTTTGGTCGTATAGGGAGCGTGAGCCTAAACACATTGCTAGTTAGCGAACGTTAGCTTACCAAGTAGCATTGTAGTTAGTAGTGATTCGAGTCGTCCTGTAGTCTCTGCGGCGTAGGAGGACTGCCCGAACTCTCGCGTCAGGTTCTTCTATACCTCGTCTTGCTATAAGTCGCCTCTTTCGAAACAATTCTTGCCTATTTCTTGTGATAATAAACCACACAGCAAGAAACAAGCAAACGATCGCTTTCACATCTCCACATCCTCCATTGTTGTGTGTTGTGTCGCATTGAAGATGACGTCACGGCAGTTTTAAGCACCGTCGCTCCGCCTACACTGCGTTACTATAGATACTACCCCAGTTCCTAAACTGTAATGGAAACGCGCCATAAAGTGAGCTGGTCCTAACGAGGCCAATCGCGGCCAAGCGAGGCCGTGTAGTGGAAACGTGCCATTAGTGATACCTCCTGCTACCTTCAGGGAGTGTGGGAGAAATCACTATTATGGATAACATGGTATATATTCGGGGGATTTTCTGTGAGATGTGACTAATAACTGAAAATTAATAAATAGTCTCAAATAAATAAGGACAACTGTTTATTTTCCATTTTTTAACAAATTATTATTAAATATTTTTGCAGTACTTCGACATACTTCAGTAAGCATCATGGGAAGTAGCCACTGTTCGAAATGGGGGGGAGTCAGGGGGAGCTTGGCTCAAAGAAATCGTGCATATTTGTGTCACACAGGTTAGAAATGTTGAGTTTCTGTAAATAAAAGTTCTTGAAATAAATAATAGTCATTGTTCATTACAGTTTCTGAATATTTTGTTTTATATTTGTGAATATTTCTGGGTGTTGCCATCTGTACGTGGCGGCGCTGCATTCCTTACGTTACTTACGTTGCTATGGTTACGGCAGCGATGCCGGCACGGTATTTGAAATTGCAAAGAGGCAAAAAGTATATTGATCTCCCTGCCGCTCGCAGAAAAATCCACCCTGAGTGCACCTTTCACAAGAATGGATTCAGGGAAAAGTCATCAGTGATCAACAGAATAACCTGCGGAAAAAGATTTATAAGCACCATAAGAGCCAGAGCCTGTCTCTGATTGCCGTGAATCATCCTAATACAACATTGGCATTATTGCGTCAAAAATGTATAGAAATTAAGGAGTACAAAGAAATAAAGAAAACTGGAGAAAAACTAAATAAAAGTTAGGACAAGAAGAAAATAAATGCATATAAGAAAACTAGATATAGGGTCATTTTCTGCACATGTCAGGAGCAGTTTCAACTATCTTTTTTGAAAAGGAAAAGCACCATATGTTCAGGTGTATAAGTACACAAATGCACTCATATACACCAATACAAATATTGCAAGGCAATTTCCAGGGCTGAAATCATAATTCAACCCCATAACGATGAAAAGAAATAAGAAGGAACAAATAAATAGAAAGCAATGTAAACCATCCATCTTCTCCCGCTTATGCGTGGTCGGGTCCCGGGGGTAGCAGTTCCAGCAGAGAGCCCCACACTTTCTTTTCCCTGGCCACATCAACCAGCTCTGACTGGGGGATCCCAAGGTGCTCCCAGGCCAGCGAAGAGATATAATCCCTCCACCTGGTCCTAGGTCTACCCCTCGGTCTCTTCCCAGCTGGACGTGCCTGGAACACCTCCCTAGGGAGGCGCCCAGGTGGCATCCTTACTAGATGCCAGAACCACCTCAACTGGATCCTTTCGACGCGAAGGAGGAGCGGTTCAACTCCGAGTCCCTCCCGGATTACTGAACTTCTCACCTTATCCCTAAGGGAGACGCCCGCCACCCTGCGGAGAAAACCCATCTCGGCCGCTTGTATCCGCGATCTCGTTCTTTCGGTCATGACCCATCCTTCATGACCATAGGTGAGGGTAGGAACGAGAATGGCCCGGTAACAGAGAGCTTTCGAGAACAAGACCCCGAGATACTTGAACTCCTTCACTTGGGGTAAGGACTCATTCCCTACTTGGAGTGGACAGTCCATCGGTTTCCTGCTGAGAACCATGGCCTCAGATTTGGAGGTGCTGATCCTCATCCCAGCCGCTTCACACTCGGTTGCGAACCGATCCAGTGAGTGCTGAAGGTCGCAGACCGATGAAGCCATTAGAACCACATCATCTGCAAAAAGCAGTGGTGTAATCCTTAGTCCACTGAACTGCAGACCCCTCCCCCACGACTACGCCTCAAAATCCTATCCATGTATATTACAAACAGGATTGGTGACAAAGCGCAGCCCTGGCGGAGGCCAACCCTCACCGGAAATGGGTCCGACTTACTGCCGAGGACCCGGACACAGCTCTCGCTTTGGGAGTACAGAGATTGGATGACCCTGAGTAGAGACCCCCTCACCCCATACTCCTGCAGCACCTCCCACAGTAACTCCCTGGGAACTCGGTCATACGCCTTCTCCAAGTCTACAAACACATGTAGACCGGATAAGCATACTCCCAGGCCCCCTCCAGGATCCTTGCGAGAGTAAAAAGCTGATCCGTCGTTCCACGACCAGGACGGAATCCGCAATGTTCCTCCTCAATCTGAGGTTCGACAATCGGCCTGACCCTCCTTTCGAGTACCTTAGAGTAAACTTTCCCGGGGAGGCTGAGTAGTGTGATGACTCTGTAATTGGCGCACACCCTCTGATCCCCCTTTTTGAAAAGGGGAACCACCACCCCGGTCTGCCACTCCTTCGGTACTGTTTCTGACTTCCACGCAACGTTGATGAGACGTGTCAACCATGACAGTCCCTCAACACCCAAAGCCTTCAGCATTTCTGGGCGGATCTCATCCACCCCCGGGGCTTTGCCACTGTGGAGTTGATTGACGACCTCAGTGACCTCCCCCCGGGAGATTGGTGTTGATCCCCCTTCATACTCCAGCTCTGCCTCTAACATAGAGGGCGGAGTTGTCGGGTTCAGGAGTTCCTCAAAGTGTTCCTTCCAACGCCCTAACACTCCATCAGTTGAGGTGAACAACGTCCCATCCTTACTGTACACAGCTTGGATGGTTCCCTGCTTCCCCCTCCTGAGGTGTCGGACAGTTTTCCAGAACAACTTTGGTGCCGCCCGAAAGTCCTTTTCCATGTCTTCTCCGAACTTCTCCCACACCCGCTGCTTTGCCTCGGGCCACGGCTGAGGCTGCTGCCCTTCGGGCCTGTCGGTACCTTGCAACTGCCTCGGGAGTCCCCCGGGATAACAAATCTCTGAAGGCCTCCTTCTTCAGTCGGACGGCTTCCCTGACCACAGGTGTCCACCAGGAGGTTCGAGGGTTACAGCCCCTTGAGGCACCTAAGACCTTGAGACCACAGCTCCCTGCCGCGGCTTCGGCAATAGAGGCTTTGAACACCACCCACTCTGGTTCAATGTCCCCAACCTCCACAGGAATGCCCGAAAAGCTCCGCCGGAGGTGTGAGTTGAAGGCCTCCTGAACTTGGGCCTCCTCCAGACGTTCCCAGTTCACCCGAATTACACGTTTGTGCTTACCAGGTCTGTCCAGAGGCTTACCCCGCCACTCGACCCAACTCACCACCAGATGGTGATCAGTTGACAACTCCGCCCCTCTCTTTACCCGAGTGTCCAAAACATATGGCCTCAGGTCCGATGATACGATAACGAAATCAATCATGGACCTTCTGCCTAGGGTGTTCTCGTACCACGTACACTTATGAGCATCCTTATGTTCGAACATGGTGTTTGTTATGGCCAATCCATGACTAGCACAGAAGTCCAGTAACAAACCACCACTCCGGTTCAGATCAGGGGGACCGTTCCTCCCAATCACGCCCCTCCAAGTGTCTCCATCATTGCCCACATGTGCGTTGAAGTCTCCCAGCAAGATTAAAGAGTCCCCTTCAGGAGCCCCATACAGGAGTCTTTCCAGGGTCTCCAAGAAGGCTGTATACTCTGAACTGCTGTTTGGTGCATAAGCACACACAACAGTCAGAGTTTTCCCCCCCATAACCCGCAGGCTTAGGGAGGCGACCCTCTCGTCCACTGGGGTAAAATCCAACAACGAAGCACCCAACCGGGGGCTTGTGAGTATCCCCACACCCGCCCGGCGCCTCACACCTTGAGCGGAGAAGAATAGAGTCCAACCCCTATCCAGAAGTAAGGTTCCAGAACCGACGCTGTGCGTAGAGGTGAGCCCAACCAGATCCAACTGGTAACGCTCCACCTCCCGCACAAGCTCCGGCTCCTTCCCCCCCAGAGGTGACGTTCCACGTCCCCAAAGCCAGCTTCTGCCGCCCGGGTCTGGTCCGTAGAGACCCTCTGCTTTCACTGCCACCCTTCTGGCAGCGCACCCGACCCCATCGCTGTTTCCCGTAGGTGGTGGGCCTGCGGGACGGAGAAGCGGAGGTGTTGCCCACGTTGCCTTTTCGGGCTGTGCCCGGCCGGGCTCCGTGGCAAGCCCGGCCACCGAGCTCGCCGACGAGTCCTCCTTCTGGGCCTGGCTCCAGAAGGGGACCCCGGGCTTCCTCCGGGCCAGGTATCCTCACTTCCTGTGTCGTCTTTCATGATGTCTTTTGAACCAATCTTCGTCTGGCCCCTTGCCTGAGACCAATTTGCCATGGGAGACCCTACCAGGAACACAAGGTTCCAGACAACACAGCCCCCAGGTTCATCAGGGCACACAAACCTCTCTACCACGGTAAGGTGCTGGTTCTTCAGAGAAGGAGAAACCAGCAATGTAAACCATATTAAATAAATAAACAAACTGAGAAGGTATTATTTCTAAAAGAAATTACATTTAAGTGAGGTCTGGAAATCTTTCGTAGTGGACTGTCATATAGGCCTCCACTGCTGTTGCATGAACATTTCATTTATCTAATAAATCTATTATCAATAAACTATTTTTTGTTAAAATATATCCTGGTGGGGTATGTCATTTATTTCAGAAACACTTTTTGTTATATTCCATGGAATGCTCTTAACATCCCGATAGCAATGAATATATTAAATGCTTTGACAATAAATACACTGTAAAAAGCACGACCAATCATTTTAGCCGGCCCGGCTAAAATAACTGGATGGCCTACCTGCCTGTCAGCCTTCCATCTGTGCACAAACTTATCTCGTGCCCTCATTGGGCATGTGCGCGTTCGTGTGTGTTGGAGGAGGGGCTCTGTAAGGAAGTGTCAGATTTTTTCCGGTTGTGTATTTTCAAATTCTAGCGCACTCGAGCTGGTTTCTCCAAAATTACCTACCCCACCTTTAATGGTTGACAAATCAGCAAATAATTGGCCTTTCAGGGGCTACAGGGAAGTCTGTTTATTTTAAGCGTGGTTTGCAATTCGCCCAGCCAATCAGAAATTGTTAGTGTGGCCGACACACCCACGAACCATTTCCTCCCCAGGAAAGTAATACCTCTCTAGCAGGGACTATCTGGGGGGGAAAATATTCGTGCGAACTAGGGACTAGTTCCAGATCCTTTTTGGTGTGAAACCAAATCTCTCCTATCGGCCTAGTTCTTGGGAAAAGTACTCCGGTGTGAAAGTGCTATTTGAGGACTTTGCTTATCAGATGACTTAAAAGATACTTTACTCCATACTTTTAGAATGTCTACATTCCAAGGAGAGGAAAGGAAGAATACTTTGAAATGGAATGGAATGTAGAATACTTTGAAATGGAATGTAGAATACTTTGAAATGGAATGTAGAATACTTTGAAATGGAATGTAGAATACTTTGAAATGGAATGGAATGTAGAATACTTTGAAATGGAATGTAGAATACTTTGAAATGGAATGTGGAATGTGTCGGCAGACCAAAGCACATTCCGGAATGTTAGGCTCTGAAGTCATACTGAACCTGATGATGTCATACCACAGCGGCTGCAAGAGAGCATGCTCTCTGGTTAAATAGCTACACAACTTATTTGCAGTTTGTGCAGGACGATAACAAGCCAGGTTTTATCCCCGCCACATCGAGTTCACAGTATCAGTAAGAAGCAGCTATTTCTTCACGATAATAAGATGGACAGAAGAAGATCAGTGTTCACCATGACGTACAACGACTCTCCACGTACAACGACTTGTCCCTCTGAGGACAGTTCTGTTGAAGAGGAGATTGAGGAGGAGATTGAGGAGGAAATCATGGAGGAGTTGCAGGAAACCATGGAGGAGGTGCAGGAGTTTGCAAACAAGGTGGAGGAGGAAGTTGAGGAGGATCAAGAGTATGTATACTCGACGGATGAAGACTTCGAAAGTTCATTGGACCTTCATGATGAGGAAAAGTCCGAAATCAAAGAAATGCCTGACCTAGATAAGACAGAGTCTGCATTTCCAGAGAATTTGGAATTGGCAGAAGAGATCGAGTCTGAAATCGAAGAGATTTTGGAGTTTGCTGAGGAGGTGGAGGAAGATATTAAGGAGCAGACCTCCATCTCCAGAAACAGAGAAAAGTACAGCTACACTTCCTCTGATGAGGTAAGAAATACATTCAGTGGCACACATGTTTAGAATCACACTCATCAAAACTGTAAAAAAGCTAATACTCAACACTTAAGTTTCTTTACTAAAGTTTTTCCAAAAAATAAATATCAAAATAGTAAATCATCTTTAATGCATTTAATCCCAGCATACTTTTTCACACCCAGTGATGCAGAGTTAACTCCACTTCTGTTTTCGTAATAAAGAAAACTGCACATAGACAACACAATAATAATTGTTTTATGTTTCACAGACTGAGAAATCTGACAAATCATCTGCGAGAAATGCAAGATCTGACAAATCATCTGCGAGAAATGCAAGATCTGACAAATCATCTGCGAGAAATGCGAGATCTGACAAATCATCTTCGAGAAAAGCGAGATCTAATAAATCATCTTTAAGAAATGCGAGATCTGACAAATCATCTGAGAGAAATCGGAGATGTGACAAATCACCTGTGAGAAATGCGAGATCTGACAAATCACCTGAGAGAAATCGGAGATCTGACAAATCATCTGAGAGAAATCGGAGATCTGACAAATCATCTGCGAGAAATGCGAGATCTGAGAGATCTGACAAATTATCTGGTCTTCAGGAAGCCCTGGACGAGGAGAGAAAAGCCAAAGCTGCTCTTGAAGAGGCCTTGATGAAGGAGAAAACATCTACAGCTCGGCACAAAGCAGAAAACGACGCTCTTTCAAAGGCTCTGAAGTATGAGCAATCTGACAATAATTCCCTTTGTGATATAATAAAGCAAATCAACGCTGATCTGAAACAGTCACAAAAAGAGCAGCAGCGTGGCAAAGCAAAGCTGAAAAACAGAATCACTTTAATGACTTCTGAGCTTGAAGAAGACAAAAAGGTGATTGAGAAGCTCCAGAGAGCTCAGCATGCATCCTCCAGCCAGCACCAGAGAGACATCTCAGAGCTGATGGTGTTGCATACTACCTCAGTGACAGCGATAAAGGAACGCCTCACTGAGCAGCAGGACGAAAGTCTGATGAAAGACAAAGACATTGAATCCCTGCACTCAAATGTCCTGAATCTCCAAAGCGACATTGTATCCAAGGTCAGCATTGTTACCTCCCTACAGGAGAGAGTGAGCAAGTGTGCCTCAGACCTCACAGAGGAGCAAACAAAAAGCAGCTCAGTGCAGAGGGACTACGAGGCGGCCGTCTCTCAGCAGAAGAAGGAAGCAGAAGAACTGGGCCGTGTGACTCAGGGGAACCAACACCTCGCCTCTGAGAACAAGAGACTGCAACGTGAACTGGAGGCTGCTCTCAATAAACAGCACGTTGAGGAGAAGAAGCTTCAGGGCGACAGAGCAGCTAACAGCAGACTGGAGGAGGCCATTAAGAAGGAGGAGGCTCGATTCTCCAGAGCCTCAAAGAAGATCCAGAGCCAAGAGAAAGAGCTGACCCTGGCTTTGGAGAAGAGCCTGGCAGCCGAGGAACTCCTAAAGTCATCTCTAAGAAGAGAGAAGAAGCGATTTGAGGAGATGGTTGGAAAGCATGCTGGAACTCATTCAATCCTCGCTCAGCAACTGAGAGAAGCATCTGCGTACGACATGCAGACATTAAGGAGGGAGAATGCTGACATCAGGGCTAAGTTCCTTGTCCTGGAGAGAGAACATGACAGAGAAACATCTGAACTCCGCTCTCTCTCTGCGGGCCATGAAGAGATGCTGTCAAGGACAAATGATATTATTTCTGACAATCAGTTTACCATCACTAATCTACAGTGCATTGTAAATGAGCTCAAAGCAAAGGAGTCAAAGAGGAAGATGAGACAGGCCGATCTGGAAGAAGCCCTCAAACAGGAAAAGACCAGAAACTCTGAGCTGCAGCTTACGAATGATCAGATCTCCTCTGGTTTGGAAAAAGAAAGGACCAGGTGTGAGAAGCACCGCGTGGAGCTTCAAGAGGCTTTGAAGAAGCAGATCACAACTCTGGAGGAAAACAAGAAATTGACCTCGTCTCTGCAGAATGCTCAGGGAAAACCACGTGCAGAGACAAACTACAACTTTGGAGACATCGGGGACTCCGAGTTCAGGCTCAGGGAGCAGAAAGATTCCCTGGATGAGAGCAATAAGGCGCTGTACCACCTCCAGCAGGAGTACACCAATCTGGAGAGGAGGCACTGCGACATCAACGCCGAGTATTGTGAGCTGCTCAGGACTCACACCACCCTCCAAGTCAGACATGAGAGGCTCAGCTATGCTCAAGGAAACCCACGCCCAGACTTCAGTCCATATCTCTTCCAGTCAAATTGTACAGCACACTAGAAAATGATCCTCCAAGGACATTTTGAGTGTGCGACTGGCACCGACGCAAATATGTTTGTTTTGTTATAATTTTGACTATGTATTTCTTTTTAAATGTATTATCTTTTTAATGTTCACAAGACACCTGTTGCACGTCTGTCCGTCCTGGGAGAGGGATCCCTGCTCTGTTGCTTTCCCCAAGGTTTCTTCCATTTTTCCCCGCGGCAACTGTCAGGTTTCTCTGGAAGTTTTTCCTTGTCCGGTGTGAGGGTCTAAGGACAGAGGGTGTCTTTTTTTGCTATTTATATTCTGTACAACCTGTAAAGTCCCCCGAGACAAATGTAAAATGATTGATATTGGGCCGTATAAATAAACGTTGATTGATTGATAACGTATGGGGGCGGGACAAAGCCTCACCAATAAATTACATTTAAATGTTTTAAAATATACACAGTTTAAATAAAAGTGGTGACAGGCAGAGGATGTAGGGATGAGGGATGAAGGGGTGAGGGATGAAGGGGTGTAGGGATGAGGGATGAGGGATGAAGGGGTGTAGGGATGAGGGATGAAGGGGTGAGGGATGAAGGGATGAGGGATGAAGGATGAAGGGGTGAGGGATGAAGGGATGAGGGATGAAGGGGTGTAGGGATGAAGGGGTGTAGGGATGAAGGGATGTAGGGATGAGGGATGAAGGGGTGAGGGAATGGAGGGATGAAGGGGTGTAGGGATGAGGGATGAAGGGGTGTAGGGATGAGGGAATGGAGGGATGAGGGATGAAGGGATATAAATAGGGGTTAGAGACGGGGTGTAGGCGTGGCCATGCTCCTGAACCTAGGTTAACACGTTCACTTCATTTATTGTTGTTATTATATGTTTTATTTTCATGTTTGTCAATTTTCTTTAATCAATAAATGTTGAGTCCTCAACCATTTACATTTCAAGAATTTGTGATGGATGTTTTTCTGAAAGAGTGCAACAACATTTGTTGCACAGTGTTCAAATTCATATATTGTGTACCAGACTAAGAAGACATTTTAATAAAGATATCGGTTGTATTCAGCCTTCAGTGAGAAAATCTACATTTCCGAGGAACATATTTGACTGTTTACGCCACTACATTTATTTTAACACTCAGTTACTACATACTTTGCACATATAAAAGACCTGATATGCTGATATATTGCAGTACTGCACCAGTAAACACAGTATTTGTAGTATCTACATTTGGTCAATGCTTGAATGCTCTAACATTTCTAAAAACAGGATAATAAAATTACCATAATATAATACTGTGAAAATATCCATTCTGCATAAAGAGTACTTTTACTCTTGATACTTGGGAGTACATTTAGCCAAAAATGGTGCTAATTAGTACTTTTCCTAAGTAAAGGATCTGATTAATTCTTCCAACGCTGAACAAATATAATATACCTTGATATATATGTCATTGTTCGTGTGTGTGTGTGTGTTTTACTATCCCGCTGGGGTCCATGACCTGACATATCACTCACGCCGTGGGGACCCATTTTCTCCGTGGGGACCGAGTCCTGGTCCCCACGGGCACGAGCATTGCAATCAATAGGAAACAGCTTCCTGATATGCCTGGTGGTGTTTTTTTGGAGGAAAAAAAATGGTCCCCTGGAGGTCAAATTTCAAGACTTTGTGTGTGCTCTTGTGGTCACACACGGTATTGCGGTGTGTGAATTTGCACTGGTGGGGTCCTTAACCTGACAAAGTGTGTAAGTGTGTAATCACATAATCTTTATATTTAATGAATATTTTTTGAGTCTAAGAACTTCAATATGACTGGGCTTTTATTTAATTGTATTTGTTTTTTCTAAAATCAAAAAGGGAACTTCCTTTCAGAGCCATTTTGGAAGAAACAGTTGATAACATTTAGGTTGACATGACTTAGACACAAATATATATTGATCTATTAATTACCTTTTTACAATAATTTGTAAATAAATACAATAATTAAATATATAAAAAGCCTATGTTGTACCAAAAAAACGGTTCAAATGTAACTATTAATGAGAGTCAAAATACTAATGAAGAAAATAATTGTGAAGAATGCACCAGTACTACAACAACTAAAAACCATCAGAGTATCAATCTCGCTCCCAGATACTAAGAAACAATGATTGGTACATGGTGTAGCCATCCAACAAACTTTCTGGGAGACTGAATCGCAGATGTGGTTAAATGCTATAAAGGAGGAAAGGGTTTTACCAAGGGAGAAAGGCATACTCACAATAGATTGGAAAAGCTGAACAAAGCTTCCTAATTTGATCTAATGGGGCCTGCAAGCTAGTTCAGGCTGTCAACCGAGCACCAATGATGCATTTCCACGGGACGCTCCGCATCCCTCTTACAACCAACCAAACACATTCTCCTAAACTTGCCACTCTATTTAAGCTGCCAGATCTGCCTGCCTCTGCCTCTCTAATGCTGCATTCATGTTGCTAGTGCTGCTGCTGCTTCCACGATGCTGATGGGTTCACATGCTTCTGCTCGCCTGCCCCACCACCACCCCAGCTTCCATCTGTAGGCTCGGGGGATAGTTATCTAATCATCACTCAATGTTCTGTGTAAATCTGCACTCTTAGCCCGGCTTAGTTGACTTTACTAGAAATGTGCGTGCAAACCATTTGCCTTAACCTGTTAAGCCCTGAGCCTGTTTTTCAGCTTTCAGGCTCGAAAATGCCACTTACACAACAAAGACTATATCTTCACTTCTAAAAGGGGGAAATTAATAATCTTTTTTCTCAAAGCAAGGTTACATCTGTGAGTTGGATGAAGAAGTGTCAGAAATCAATATAGATGTTTTTATTTTAAAATAAATTCATATGGAACATAGTAAAAACATGTAAATTCTATCTCCGCCTAAAAAAAACCCCATTACAGATAGTAAAAACCACCCTTGGATGATGGGTTAGTAGACTAAAAGCTTTAGGAATCCAAAGTACAAAATATAATAAGTACCCTGTATCAAGATTGATGCAAAACAAGATAAATTTGACCTTTTTAGAGAGATTTAGAAAAATAAAGTCCAGGCGGACTCACCTCTGGGTAATTTGGGAACCATCAGTTCCATTTGACCTTTTTCACTGTAAAAATCATTTTATTACTTTGAATTATCACTATAGGTATTCATTCCATCCAAATACAACTGTTGTAAAAAAAAATAAAAAATAAAAAAATATATACAAAATGAAGTTTGACTCCAACTGGAGCAGATTTATTTAAAACTTTACAATTTAGCATGCCACTCCTCGTAACAATTTTTTTTGGAAGTGAAGCACAGAGGGACCTCACACTTCCTGCAGTACACAGCTGTCTTCACCTTCTTTTTGCCAGCATCATGGCAGTTCCTGCAGTTCTTCCTGATCCGGACATCTTTCCCATAAAACTTGGGCCCGCATGTGAGTGGTGGTGGGGGTGGTGGGGGGGTGGAGGTGTTCCAAATTCCAACATTTCTGCAGCAAGCTGCTCCCTGAAAGTCTTCTGGGTGTGTGGCTTTGTCCTGCTGGGGTCACTCGTCATCTTGTGCAGCTCCTTGTGGAGAATGAAGCTGTTCACCACTGCAATGTCCACAAAATGGTAAAAAAAAGTCTTGTACCATTTCATAGTTTTGTGGAGAACGCTGTAGTACCCGATCAAAGCGTCAGACACATCCACGCCGCCCATGCTTCTGTTGTAGTCCAACACAGCGTCAGGAACGGGAACAGTCTTAGTCTGCCACACACCAGCCTGTTTCACTTTCCGCTGGACCGTCTGACCGCTGAAGGCCTCGTGCACTGTGGAGCACATGGTTACTTCACGGCTGTCCATCCACTTTATGAATAGGAGTTTGCCTTCCCTTATCCACCGCAGTTCTCCCCTTTCAGCCTTCTTTGGTAGGCCATTCAACTCCGTCTGTGGGAAACCAACTCGATTTTTTCGAATGGTCCCACAACAGCCAATGTTTCTTTTGGCCAAATCCCCAAAGAGGGCAGGGCTAGTGTAGAAATTGTCCACAAAGAGTGTGTAGCCCGCACCGAGCAGAGGGAGGGGCAGGAGGTCGGTCACGGAGGTGTAGCTGAGTCCCTGGCCTGAGAAGAACGTACTCTTCCCTGTGTACACATTGAAGTTCCATGTGTATGCCGTGGAGGAATCCGCCAGCACAAACAGTTTGTATCCCCACTTAGTTGGTTTATCCTTCATGTACTGCTTCATGCTGATGCGGGCCTTTGAGGCGACCATCCTCTCATCTATTGAAATGTTTTGATGGGGCTGGAAATGTGCTTTGCAGGCAGTAACGATGTCCGTGTACAGGGGCTTTATTTTGAAAAGTCTGTCGTACTCAGCGGTGTTCCTTTTGCGAACGTTTTCCTCGTCTTCTTCAGGGTTGCTCAGGTGCAGTGACCACATGATGGCTCCGAAGCGGTCCCGGGACATCGAATCACCTGGGAATTTGAAGTTATATGGCCATTTCTTCCTCCAGTAGTCCGATCGGTTGGGAACGGTGACGAGGCCTGAGAAAATGATAATGGACAGGAAAACATAGAAATCCCACAGTCAGCATTTTCCAAACATGCTTCTTTCCAGCCTGCAGTCTTTTCAGGGCGTTGGCGTTCGTGTTGGAAATGATTGTATGAACCACTGAAGCGCTAAAAAAAAGTCTGAAAATGGAGAGGGGAGACCATGCTACAGTGGGGTCGAGCGCTGGGCCTGGGACCCTGGCTGGTGTGAAATTCAGTGGCTCTGGTGTTTGGTCATTCTCCTCTCTGTTGTGCCACCCGAGTTCTTCTTCTGTCATTCTGGAAGAGGAAGAACCTTGGCCACGCTTCCTGCGTTTTACACTTTTATCTGATGCTTTTCCTTTTCCTGGCTGAGGAGCGGGAGCCCCACCTCGGCCACGCTTCCTTTGGTTGACAGATGCATCTGACGCTGCAGAAAGCTGGTAGAAACCAGACGATGGTAGCTTTGGAAGTGAGGGCTTTTTGGATGCAGGCTGAGTGGCCAATACTGGTGCAGATCTCTTTCTGGAGGAATGTGATGGTGAGGCAGGTGTGGCAGGTGTGGGCTGGGTGAAAGTAGGCAGTGGTGAAGCCATTGCATCCTCATCTCCATCACTATGAAAAGAAATGTGGAAAAACAAAGAGATTAGATTAATTCCTGTAATTCCTGTTTCCTTGGCAGTAAACATGCCATTTTGAATGTGTGAAGGCAACACATCTAGTGACTATAGAGCCATTTCATTCTCATCTACATCACTTTGAAAAGAAATGTGGAAAAACAAAGAGATTAGATTAATTCCTGTAATTCCTGTTTCCTTGGCAGTAAACATGCCAACCCTGTCTCCTAAAAATGATGTTCCCACAGAACTAAACTCCAACTAAATACTAGGGCTGTCAGTCGATTAAAATATTTAATCGCGATTAATCGCATGATTGTCCATAGTTAATCGCGATTAATCGCAAATTAATCGCACATTTTTTATCTGTTCTAAATGTACCTTAGAGGGATATTTTTCAAGTTTTTAATACTCTTATCAACATATGAGTGGACAACTATGCTTTATATGTTTGTTTATTATCATTTGAACAATGACAAATATTCTCATGAATATTAAACACAACAACCTCTGAACATTATGTGTGTGTGTGTGTGTGTGTGTGTGTGTGTGTGTGTGTGTGTGTGTGTGTGTGTGTGTGTGAGAATGTGGAGGATCGTTGGAGCTATGTGCAGCTCAAGGCATATATGCCTGTGTGTATGAGCTGTGTTGCGGCACTATCCGTGCTGAGTGTGCTGTCTGGCTACCTGCATAAAGTCAAGTGCTCGGCGCAGTTGTCGGCGAAATGTCGCTCCTCTGTTTTCATTGAAACAGCTCCTTATATCCGTTAGCTCAGCTAGCTAGCACCAGATGCTAACAACAACACGTAAGGTGTGCTTCGCTCGCGCCACACATACACACACCCTCCCGGTCCTCCCGATGGCCAGTCCGGGCCTGCCGGTGAGCGTGGAAGTGTGGTCTGCCACAAGCGGGCAGCAGGAGCGGGGCTGTCAGCATCAGCTTGTAGATGGTATTTTAAACTCGATGCGCTCTGAAACTACGGCGGCCGAGGACAAAAAATACACATGCGTTAATCGCGTTAAAATAATTAGTGGCGTTAATTTTTTTTTTGCGTTAACGCGTTATTAACGCGTTAACTTGACAGCCCTACTAAATACGTTTATTTTCTACATATTTTTCCCATTTATTGTCTTGCTTATAATAATGATAATAGTCATTTATAAACACCATTTTAGAGCACACATTTGAAATCGACGATCGATATATGGTTAAATTAAAATCAGTAGGCGAGGCTGTAATTTCGCCAGCTGTTACTCTCATGAGCAAGGCAGAAAATAATAGTTTTATTATAGCGCTGTATTATTATTTATTAACTATATGAATAATCGTACACCAAATAACTAAGTAATAGATAAAAACAGAGAGATTACATACCTTTCCCGTGGTGGAATTTCATCATCAGAGTCACAACGCTCCGGGTTCCGTTCTGGCTGCAAGAGGTCCTCGTCGTCTGACTCAGAATCAACAGGTAACATGTCTGCATCGCTGTCAGCATTAGTCACCATTTCCATTGCCTGTAAAGTCGTAAGCATCTCTTTCCTGCAAGCCATTATTACAAGTATAGAGCAAGTATAGCAAAAGTCCTAAACGCCAATCTTGTAGTCTGCTCCGTTATCTGCTGTCCGCTCTGTGCGCTCTGGGTCCTGCTGCAATTCCTCTTGTTTACGTAGTAAACACTGCATAGAGTGTGGTGCGTAGTGTGTGTGCCGCTGGCATTCACCATTTATACTTTACGCAGGACCATATCTATGGAACCCATTGGTCGATTTGAGTGATTTACACCTTTTTCTTAACCATTAGATCCAATAGAATCCGATGGGCAGTTCCAAAATCTACGTAAACATTACCATTGCGGACGTAATAGAGAAACAAACGAAGCACATCTGAAAGTACAAGCCTTGACTGCAAAACTTTATACCCAGTTTATTGCCATAAATATGATGATGTATTATCAGTAAAAATTCTACGTGACACAGACACATTGGATTAACCTTGAGCGGCGTTTTTATTCCGTTGAACACAACTTTTGATCACAAATCAAAAAAGGTAAGATGTAATTATTGTAATATTTTTGAAACCGGATGTTGTTTACTTTCTCTTTTCTGGCTGAAAGCTCCGCAAATTCGGGGTCGTACAGTGATGACACTACATGTATGGAATATGTGGAGTCTCAGCTTTAATCAGATATCTTGTTTGTGCAGTTACGATAAGTAATAAGGGCATTTTGAGAGTGAGTGCTGTGCAAAACTCCGTTAGCATTAGTTAGCATTTTTTCGCAAAATGCTAATTCTAAGGCTTGGTATTACTCTTGTGTTTCTTTTAGCTAAAAATGGTTCATATCTTCAGTTAGCTGAGATTATTATTATTATGAGAGTGCTACACATTAATAGTTTCATAAATTTAAGAAGCCCTGAGACATTATCTAAAAAAAAAAAAGTGGGAGGGGTCCAATGGGGGGATCGCCGGGCTTAAGAGGTTAAACCACTTAAGTTTTTACACAAGCAAGAAACTTAACAGGTTAAGTTTTTACACAAGCAAGAAACTTAACAGGTTAAGTTGTATACACGTAGAACTTTAAGTAGACTTATCTTAGTTTACATTTGTAGTCTTATCTCAAAATCATTAGTTCACATAAATTATGTCTTAGTTGTATGAAATAACTTGTTTAAGTTAAATATAATAAATAACATTATTTATCAATGCTTAATATCATGTGTTAATATAACAAATGTCTTTTAATAAAATTAATTGTACCATTTTGATTTGGGGATTGTATTTATACATTGTTTTACCAGAATTGTATGGAAGGGAAAACATGAAACAATACATTTAAATATTCCAATGTTTTTATTGACAAAAATAACCTCGTCAACCAGAAGACAAGCAAAGACAGGAATTAGAACCCACAACATTTAACAATATGTGTGTGAAAAATCGCACACCTGACAGTGAAAGGTCAGCGAACAGTGCTGAACATTATGATGTCACTGGTAGCAGCTGAACAGCAGTAACAAGTGTCAGTGCATTTCTTTACATTGTAAGCTGGTTCTTCAATGTTTGCAACCTTGGCTTTAGTTCATCTTGGCCCAACATGAGAAGAACCTTTTGGATGAACTGGAATGTGAGCATCATAGTCTTGGGGTAGTTGAGATGCAGTGCGTATGTAAGACCAAACAGAATGAACATCGCTTTTGGCAGGTCTTCGATGTTGTCAAGGATGATCTTCAGCGAGGCTGGACTGCGATGCAGGGAAGATGAGGGACCAGCACCTTCATGCTCAACCAGGAGGATCCCAAATTCAATGTCGCGGAACGAGTCCTCATCATCAGTGTCCTGAAACGACAGCAACATAAGAGCACAATCAGGACATGTTTCATTAAATAACCATGAATAATGCAATATAGTCATAAGAGAGTCAGACACATGAGGGAAGGTGTGAGTTGGTTCTGCTGGAATAGAGCACAAACAGATCACTCAAAGAGGTTGGAAAGAGCTGCTGCTATTAGTGCTGACCGAGAAATCATATTTTCGTTGTCATCGCAATATGAACATGCATGATAAAAAAAATAGCAAAATAGCAACAAACAATTAATAAGAAATTATTTAATTTAGGGATGGTATGGAAACCCAATATTAAACGTAACCCACATTTGGTATACCAGCTAAGACAAAAGCTGTCTGTATGAACTGTTTTGCTCAGTTTGCCACATATCTTAAAACGTTGCGTATTCTTGTGAATTCACTTGCTGACTGAGACAAAGCAGCTGAATCTTTGTCCTTGTCATTAGTTTATTGTTTATTTTTGTATATATGATGTATTTGTGACATTGTCAAACACAGAAAGCATACATACATAGACCCTCACATGTACAATAAAGGGAGTAAAAGAGACCATTCTACCAGGGTCAACAGTTTAACCCGTTACCTTTGAAGACGAACTCTGTCCCGCCCATCACGCGGGTGGAGTGGAGCCCCCGGGCGTAGATGCTGAAGGTGGGGTATTGGCAGATGGGGTCGGAGTAGTGGTAGTAGTGGCCGTCCCAGGTGTGGTTGTTGTCGTGGAAGATGAAGTGGCGGGTGAGGAAGAGCACCTCGGGGCGCACCTCACAGCGCTGGCTCACCCACTCACCGTACAGCCCCACCGCCAGGTCGGCGCAGGGGGCCAGGATGAGGGGGTGCAGCTCGTCGGAGCGGAAGATAATCCGGACGACGCTGAAGTTGGCTTCCGATTCAGAGCTTCCGATTCGGCAGTTAAGGGGAAAGTTAAGGGAAATTTAATTTACAGCGCTGAGCGAACAATCCTCCGTGTTTGAACCTCTTAAATCGCTGCATAGCCGATTTATTGGGACTGGATTATCCCAGAGAGGCTAAACATTCTTTATAACACAGTAATTCTATTTGTGAAAATTAGGGCTGTCAGTCGATTAAAATAGTTAATCGCGATTAATCGCAAATTAATCGCACATTTTTTATCTGTTCTAAATGTACCTTAGAGGGATATTTTTCAAGTTTTTAATACTCTTATCAACATATGAGTGGACAACTATGCTTTATATGTTTGTTTATTATCATTTGAACAATGACAAATATTCTCATGAATATTAAACACAACAACCTCTGAACATTACAAATATTCGCCTCAATTCAACCTAGAACCTCTCTCATACAAGTGTGTGTGTGTGTGTGTGTGTGTGTGTGTGTGTGTGTGTGTGTGTGTGTGTGTGTGTGTGTGTGTGTGTGTGTGTGTGTGTGTGTGTGTGGAGGATCGTTGGAGCTATGTGCAGCTCAAGGCATATATGCCTGTGTGTATGAGCTGTGTTGCGGCACTATCCGTGCTGAGTGTGCTGTCTGGCTACCTGCATAAAGTCAAGTGCTCGGCGCAGTTGTCGGCGAAATGTCGCTCCTCTGTTTTCATTGAAACAGCTCCTTATATCCGTTAGCTCAGCTAGCTAGCACCAGATGCTAACAACAACACGTAAGGTGTGCTTCGCTCGCGCCACACATACACACACCCTCCCGGTCCTCCCGATGGCCAGTCCGGGCCTGCCGGTGAGCGTGGAAGTGTGGTCTGCCACAAGCGGGCAGCAGGAGCGGGGCTGTCAGCATCAGCTTGTAGATGGTGTTTTACACTCGATGCGCTCTGAAACTACGGCGGCCGAGGACAAAAAATACACATGCATTAATCGCGTTAAAATAATTAGTGGCGTTAATTTTTTTTTTTGCGTTAACGCGTTATTAACGCGTTAACTTGACAGCCCTAGTGAAAATACAAAAAAGGGAGATTTCAGTGCTTTTTTTGCATCTTGACCACATTGGACCAGCTCCTAATCTAAAACCCTAAAAATCTAAAAATGTTTGGTTTTTGTGACCAGTTAGACTCATTAGTGGTTTTAGATCAGGACCTGGTCTTATGTGGTCTAGATCTTCCTTTTTTGTATTTTCACAAATAGAATTAAGGTTTCACAAATCTAAAACTGTGTTATAAAGAATCTTTAGCCTCTCTGGGATAATCCAGTCCAGATTTGATGAGTCTAGGTATAGTGGTTTTAGATCAGGACCTGGTCTTATGTGGTCTAGATGCGAAAAAAGCACTGAAATCTCCCTTTTTTTCATTTTCACAAATAGAATTAAGGTTTCACAAATCTCAAACTGTGTTATAAAAAATGTTTAGCCTCTCTGGGATAATCCAGTCCAGATTTGATGAGTCAATCGGTTTTGTTACCATATAACATAACATAACAGACGTTAAGTAACGTTAGCTAAACCACGTGCAGCTTTAGCGCTAAGCTAACTTGTTGTGAGCAGGTCTTTTAGCTAATACATTTTTGACAGAAAGATATCTACAGATAGATATAGATGTTTTCAAACTCACCATTCCACGTAAAGTTATTTTCAAAATTCGGTCGGACCAGACGCAGCAGCCATAATTAGCGGGCTCCTCGGTCTTCACCTCTGACTGCGTGCAGTGCAGCTGCAGCACTCATGCTCAATGTGTGTGTGGAGCCCCTCCCCTCTCTTGCAGAAACGTAACACACTGAGTTATCTCTGCTTAACAGGATTATTGCAATGCACATTTCAGCTAAATAGTGCAAACAACTAATTTGCTTTAGTAATGACACAGTCTTTTTACAAAACATGAACGGCATTATTAATGACAGCTTAACATTTTAATTTCAAGGAATAAACAAAAACAAAAACAAAACATTGCTTCAACTGCAAACATGATCTGTATCTTGATGCAGTCCTGTATGAGTCCATGTACTGAAGCTATGAGTTAGCAGTGTTATGTTATTACCACAAACTGAAGCTATGAGTTAGCAGTGTTCTGTTATTCCCACAAACTGAAGCTATGAGTTAGCAGTGTTCTGTTATTCCCACAAACTGAAGCTATGAGTTAGCAGTGTTCTGTTATTCCCACAAACTGAAGCTATATGATAGCAATCTTCTGACAGTCATATCAACTCAAGCTATGAGTTAGCAGTCTTCAGATATGCTGTGCACACTGTGCTAAAGGACTTCGGAAAGGGCTAAAGAGATAATTTGTTCACAGGGGGCCTCTAAATAGGGCCCAGATCAGGAATCTGAAATATGGGAACCCTAACCCACCCAGAAAAAAACATTTCAATAACATTTCAAACTTTCTCACAAAATCCTGTCTGGAGCTAAGAATCTGACACCCTTGTGGTGGGTGAGGGGGAGAAAATTGATTTTTTTTTAAAAAGGTGCTTAGCGCTCCGAGACTTTGAGAGTGTGTTGCTTAACTTGTGTGGAACCCGCTTGCAAAATGTGGGACCCCTGCGATCTTCAACCAGGTCGCAAACTACGGTTAAAGGTCACGTGTTAATGGCTCTCAGTACTCTATACGGCACAAAGGAAGGTCCGACCGCTTTGAGCTTGATGTCGTTGGAACCGGCTCGGAAAGTAGATGCAGATTGATGCATCTGGTGCAACTAAATGTCAAAGGTTACGGCTTAAAATGTAACAAAACCTTCCCTTAAGGCCTTTTGAATTGCCACTGTGCTAAAGGACTTTGGAAAGAGATACTTTTTTCACAGGGGGCCTCTAAATAGGGCCCAGATCAGGAATCTGAAATATGGGAACCCTAACCCACCCAGAAAAAAACATTTCAAACTTTCTCACAAAATCCTGTCTGGAGCTAAGAATCTGACACCCTTGTGGTGGGGGAGGGGGAGAAAATCGAATTAAGCTTAAAAGGGGACAAAGCCTTCCGTTGAGCCATTTTCACTCTCACTCTTGTGGTGATAGAGTACGCCAATTTCCCCGCATGCTAGGCAGTCAAGAGTATTCTAGTTAGCTTCGTCTTGATGTGGAGATGTGATTTAATGTGTTGTTTGTCCCCCAACTCCTCTCCAAAGTTGAGATATTTACTAAAATACTCAGGGGAGTTTCCTGAATTTTCATGCCCAAAGCCAAGCACTAGGCCCTGGGTAAATTAAGACGCTGATTTGGGGCACTTTTGTCCACTTTCCCTGGTGCTAGAAACTCAAGTCAGGCATCCCTGGAATCGTCTCAGAGAGTAGATGATCAATGGGGCCTTGTTTTTACTGAAACATGAACAGAACATGTCAGGAGAACCGGTTCCCGGTTACCGGTGCCCCCTATAACAATACAAATATTTAGTCAAATCTAAATGTTGGATTTTAAGTATAAGATACCTAAAAGTAGAGATCCTTTATCACGCTCTTAATTCAACTAATCAACTAATTCAAACATTGAGAGTCTGACAAGTTTCGAACCCCAACCTCGAAAATGTATTATTTAATTATTATAATATAATATATCAGAGATCCATTCTCCCTCTCTTATTTCAACACAATTCATTCACACTGCGACACAACTGCTTATCATAATTCAGATAGAACAAAGCACAAGAGAATGAATTGTGTGACCAACCCAATGCAAGGTTTATTAGAAAAAGAAACCATTAGAAAGTCCTCTCCACATGAACTTCAACCTCTCTGTCAAGGTCAGGTTTAATGCAGTATGCTGCTTTTTTGCTTCTGTAGACACACTTTGTGCCATTGGGATGGCCATTGGCCATCGGGAGAGTCAGGACTTAAACGCCGCGGCTTTCTGTCTAGCACTTAGCATGTGGGACCGGACAGCTTTGATCCCCATCGACAGTGGCAATTCTAGAGTCTGTAATTCTAAATATATTTATATATAGGCTATCATTTACTTTTGGATGCGAAGATATTTTTGGTGTAACCAGAAACCGGAGTTGAGCCATGCAATGCTCACATTTTGGCACTGAGTCAAAGACCTGAGTGAGAAATACACACTTCCTGACTTTTCCAGGCCCCACTTGACCCATGCCCATCCCCCAACCGGAGCCAACCTTAACATAAGACCTGAGTGAGAAATAATACACACTTCCTGACTTTTGCGGTCCCCACTGGACCCATGCCCATCCCCCACCCGGAGCCAACCTTCACCTCGAGCAGCAGGTGCACTTCAGTATAGACTGGCGTGGCACAGAGGGCAGCAGCACGTACATACAGAGGCCAATATACGAAGACAAATGATTGCTAAGGGCAGAGGAAAGGAGAAGAAATGGAAACGAGGTAAGAAAATACTAAAAAAGCAAATTTTGAACTGTTTTACTATTTATTAATTAGACCAAGCACTGAGGCTAACGTGTTTGCCGTGCTAATGCTAGCAAGTATGGTGCTAATGCTAGCAAGACGTAGTAGCTTGTCACCAGCGATTGTTTGACAATATTGTTAATAATTTTTAAAGTTATGGACTTCCTTTTTTGCCGCTTACTTTTACTTGATTGACCTCAGATGATGTATTATTGTAATATTCAGGAGTAATGGTGAGCTACTGAGGCTAACGTGTTTGCAGTGGTAATGCTAGAGGAAAGAGGAATACATTTTCACATGCTGCAGCCATCAGTTAGCTAGACTTGCATGAGGTTCCAATGTTTGGTAACTTAACATACTAGAAGTGCAAAAAGTTATCTGAATGTAACAAACGGTCAAATGTTCAGGGGTTAAAACTTTTTTTATTTAGTTTGTCCGTTTTTATAAGCTTAATGTAATTGGAATTTAGTTTTTCGTTCTATGAAAAAGCGCCAGAGTGAGCGCTCTGTATTTTGTAAGATCTCAGCGCATGTGTCGCAGTCACAGAGAGCTAGGATAAACAAAATGTCCGGGTATTAAAAACTGAGGCTTTGCTGTAGAGACAGTTGTATGTAAGTATTTTATGTACAAAATTCCCTTAAAAGCGCTATAAAAATCCATCTATTATTATAATCTTGTGTTGTATTTTTTGGGTTCTATGAAAAGCGTCAGAGTGAGCCCTCTGTGTTTTGTAAGATCTCGGCGCACGTTTCACACAGAGAGGAGACAAAATGTCGGGGAATTAAAAACTATCATCCTTTGCTCCGGAGACAGTTGTCTGTACGTGTTTTTGGTACAAAATTAGCTTGTTTTGCATTTACAAGGGGTGCCCCGTAATTTTTGTGTATGTAATGTGCTCTTGATGCTTTTAATAGGAGTTTATTTATGTTTACCTACTCTCTATATGAAATGTTTGTATTAATGTATTATAGTTTTACATGCAAAACAGCAAAAATAACTACAGTTATGTATTAAAGAAGTTTAGCCTTGTGTTGCTGTCAGTCTAGCTTTGCTCAGGATTAAGCTCTGTAGGTGCAGGACCCAGATGTTAGATCAACTGTTTTTTATTTAACGCCTACAGTCGGAGACCACAATCCAAGGCACGCAGAACACGCCTGAGGGAGCATCATAAAAAATGCTTATCCGGGCACATGGAACACTTAAAACAGGTAAGGATGATGGGTCTGATTTTCAAATGTGATTCAATATTATCACAAGTGGGCTTCTTACATCATATGTTTGAGTTGTCAATAAAGAAAATGTGTTTAGGAGTGTAGTGTTAATGCTCTTAGGCTCTTTGTAAACCTCATGTTCTGGAGAAATGGTGATAAATGCTTCCGTCTGTGATGTTTAGCCTACAGGAAGTCCAAACCAAGAGGGGGAGACATCCTCAACACCAGAACTACCATGTGAGCTACCTGCAGCTTCCACGAGATTAGTAAGTGTCAATCAAGTATTAAAACATAACAATACAATATGTCAGTATTTAATTGAAAAAATAAAATGGTGTATTTTTTAAGGTTAATATGAGAAACGTTCAACTTGTCATAAAGCTGTCTCACTTTTGATGTCTGCACCTATATAATTAAATGAGACCACCTACAAAATATGAGCTATTTACATATATTGACAATTGGTTTCTTCACACACATATTCCTGTCATTCACTCACTCACTGTCTGTCTTGGTGCGTTTATCTAGTTCTTTTATTTATTTTATCTTACTATCAATCTCCTTAATGCCAACACACCAGTTGATAGCTAAAAGTGAAAGTTACACTCTTAGTAGAGTAAGTAGAGTTAACTCTACACAAAACGTATATTCTGGTGAAATTGTAATACATATCCTGTCCTCTGTCTATGTTAGCTCTCAGAAAGTCCGGAAAAAGAGGGGGAGACATCTTCACAACTCTCATCTCAGCTATTTGCTGCTTCCACTATTTTGGTGAAAGTCTAACAAGTGGTTTAAGCTCCTAAAAGTTTACTTCACCATTTTGCTGCTACTCTGTTAGAGCAGGTCGCAGCAAAAAAAGCAGGAAGGCAACTAGTTTTTGGACTGCAGTGCAAATTATGTTTTTGAAAGGCTACACACCATAAAATATAGATTGAAGCAAAGTATTTAATTAGATACAAACATGTTTTGAATTTCTTACATCGATCAGTTTCAAATAGGTTATGACCTTTGGAAAACAAGGTCAAAGAGACATTCACAGATATGAGGACTGAGCTGAATGTGAACTTTGCAAGCAATGTTTCTGTAGGGTTTTCATACTAACAATATGAAGGTCAATTTTGTGAATGAAATGGCAAACTACTTGGTACAGTGTTCCCAATAAGTTATCAACAACCAGCAGAAACATTAGGTTCAAAATCCCCATTCCACCTTCTCTTTCTCTCTTTTTCTCCATCAAACAGGCCCATACAGAGTCATCAGTCCGATACTTAATAATACTGTATTTGTATACATTGGGACAATTCAATGAGGAAGTCGACTTGAAAAATATGTAATAAAAAAACACTAACTCGCTAAGTTTCTTTCTAGGGTCATGACTCCGTAATATGACTACAGACATGCAAAGCTTCATTCCAACTTCAATTCACCTCAGTCGGCAGTGCCAGTTATGTGTATTGTTTTTCACCCTTAGGAAAGAAGCCTGGATTTTGAAAGCGACACAGACATATTAAGTGCTGATGGCTCACATCCTGGTGAAGCTGATGACCCAGATGTACCCCCCCTGAGAAGGACTGACAGCATATTCGTATAATGAAAGTGGGACAAATAATGGGGAGCATAGCGTACTTTGTTTTGTTTAATGCTGCATTATACAATTACCAGGGATCCCAACTTGTCACCTTTCAGCGAGGGGGAGGGGGAGGGGGAGGGGGTCTGGGAGCTCGGATCCTTGTCACCTTTTTCATACCTGATGAGTTTGCATCCCTGATTACATTAGTTTGTATTATACATCAGCTTAGTTTGGTATATCAAAAAAAAAAATCATTAGTGGCTGCCCTAATGTGTACCCAAAGCCGAAGAGTTGTTGATCTTCCACAGCCACACAATACGTTTTTTGTTTTTACCAAACATGAAATTACTGGGAGGATTTAATAAGAATTTCAACACATATAATACAAAATGTTTTTAAAGAAAATCAACCCTAAACTTGAACTCTGACAGAGCATTTCATAGCCTTACCCTAGCCCTGTATAGTGGATTGATTGTCGGGTTAAATTGTCCAGGTTTAAAGGGGAGTCAAAGACAATGTAAGATTTCATACCTGGTTAATGCTTCTTGCAGATTATTTAGCTTAAATGTTTATTTAATTTCCAGCTCACCAAAAAATACCTGGAATCAATCTCCAATGTCTCAGATGAACCAGAAACCTCGATGAGCAGTGGTGATGAATACATTCCGTCAAAAAGATCCCTACATGGAAGCAGTTCCGAGGAATCTTCCCATCTTAAAAGCCAGGTTACATTAACGGAAAGAAAAAACCAGAAGAAGTCACAGAGGACTTACAGAAGAAAGACAAGTTCTTCGGATAAAGATAGAAGAGAAGTAAACTCTGACACAAACCTGGGAAAAGTGTCAGTAATGAAGCTGCAAAGAAAGAAGGATGGTGCCAGAGTTTACAGTAAAAAATATTATTGCCTGTACTGTCCCATGCAATGCCATAAAATGGCAAGGCACTTAATCCGTAAGCACAAAAATGAAATAACTGTAGCAAAAGCTATCACTCTTCCTTTGAACTCAAAGGAACGAAAATTGCATTTCGACCTCATTAGAAACAAAGGAAACCGAGCCCATAATAATGAAGTCCTAAAAACGGGTAGTGGAACACTAATCCCAAGTCAGCAAGCTGTGAAACCAGGCAAAGCAAGTGATTACATGCACTGTATCAATTGTGAGGCTTTGCTTAAAAGAAAATCATTATGGAGGCACATGTCAAGGTGCAGACTTTCACAAAAATGCAGCTCAACCAAACCAGGAAGAAGTCGAATACAATCTATCTGTGCCTTTGCACAGCCCGTCCCTGATGGTGTAAGCAGAAAGGTTTGGGAGCTGGTAAATGCTATGAATCAAGATGAAATCACAGGCATCATCAGACAGGAGAAAAGTATCTTGAGACTTGGGGAACATTTGTACGCAAAGCATGGACATGACAAGACCAAACATGAGTACATTAGACAAAAAATGCGAGAAATCGGAAGATTGATTCGGCAATCACGCAAAAATGGCCGACTGAGACGAGTTGAGGACTTCTTTGTACCTTCCAACTTTAACTTTGTGGTCGAAGCAGTAAATGATGTTGCTGGCTTTGATCAAGAAAAAAACTCCTACAAAACTCCATCCTTAGCTCTAAAGCTTGGTCATAGTCTCAAGAAGATTGCAGACATCCTGGAGTGTGAAGCCAAGATGGCAGAATCGGACAATGAGGACAATGAGGTGTTTCTCCGGAACCTGGAGAGGAGTCGTAGTCTTTATGAGAAGAAGTGGAATGTGTGTGTTTCGTCACGTGCCCTACAGACACTTAAAGAGGCACAATGGAATGCTCCTCAGCTCCTTCCTTTTACGGAAGACGTTAAGAATATGCACATATACCTTGACAAGTGCAGTGAAGAGTACAAACTGCACCTTGACAAAGATCCAAATAAAAATAACTGGGCAAAGTTGGCCAATTTGACCCTTTGTCAAATAATTCTGTTCAATCGCAGAAGAGAGGGTGAGGTGTCCAAAATGCATCTGAGTGCATTCACCCTTAGAGACACGTCTAGCGTACATTCAGATCTGGCAGGAGGACTTTCAGAGTTAGAGCAAAAGCTCTGTAAGCATTTCCAACGCATCGAAATAAGGGGGAAAAGAAACAATAAAGTATCCATCCTCTTAACGCCGGACATGATGTCATCGATGGAAGCCCTGGTTGCACATCGCCGTGCCGCTGGTGTTCCTGATGAAAATCCCTATTTCTTCTCCAGACCCGGGACAGAGAATCATTTAAGGGGATCTGATGCAATCAGACGGATTGCGAAGGAATGTGGGGCGAAGCATCCTGAAACCCTGTCGTCAACAAAGCTGAGAAAGCACATATCCACACTGTCAACTGTTCTCAACCTGAAAGACAATGAAATGGACATACTCGCAAATTTTCTTGGCCATGACATCCGCGTCCATAGACAGTACTACAGACTACCAGAGGGAACCCTGCAGTTAGCTAAAGTTAGCAAAGTGCTGCTAGCACTTGAACAAGGACGACTTTCAGACTTCAAGGGAATGAGCCTGGACCAAATCCAAATCGATCCAAATGGTAAATATATATATATATATATATATATTTTCAGTATTAATGTATTTTCTATTATCATATTTTTGTTTTGTTATCCCTGCTTTTCAGAGGAACTGCCAGAAGCTGTTGAAAGTGATCTTTCAGACATGGGGGAAGAAGAAGATTTGTCTTTCGGTACTCCATCATCATCAGGTGCGTTACATGCAGAGGTGTAAGGTATAACTGACTAAGTACTGTACTTAATTAATATGTTGAGGTCCTTGTACTTTACTTGAGTATTCTATGTTATGCTACTTTGTACTTCTACTCCACTACAGTTCAGAGGTAACTGGTGTACTTTTCCTCCACTACATGTATTTAATACCTTTAGTTACTTCACAGATGTGGATGAATGATGTGAAATCTAATCAAGTGTTAAATCAGACTTTAGTTCCACCTGGAGTAAATCCACAAGCTACCCTGCAGTATACAAAGTCATTCAAACTAGCTGCACCTTTACCAGCTTTGAGAACACTTTCATGATCAATCATTATAAAACATATCATATATATTATTCTGAAATGGACCAATCTGCACAATGACTACTTTTACTGTCTCTACTTTAACTATATTTTGATGAGAATACTTTTCTACTTTTACTTGAGGAACATTTTGAATGCAGGACTTTTAATGAAATAGAGTTTTCCTACACTCTGGTACTTCTACTTTTACTCAAGTACAAGATCTGAGTACTTCTACTTTTACTCAAGTACAAGACCTGAGTACTTATACTTTTACTCAAGTACAAGACCTGAGTACTTCTACTTTTACTCAAGTACAAGACCTGAGTACTTATACTTTTACTCAAGTACAAGATCTGATTACTTCTACTTTTACTGAAGTACAAGATCTGAGTACTTCTACTTTTACTCAAGTACAAGATCTATACTTAGAAAACTATTAGAAAACGAAGGCTAAAGCTAACGTTAGCAGATAGTGACAATGTATGCTAGTTAGCTAGCTCAACGATTCCTTAAATAATATTGCGACAGAAAAACTTTTCAGTGCACTGCTCTGCTCTGAACACCTGAACGGCCCGTTCTAACAGCTGTTCACCAGCGGTCCAGTCTGTGCCACAGTGACTCCGGACCGCACAGTTAATATTAACGAACGCACCCGTAGGTAATGTAGCTGCTGAAGCTAGACCCTCATCCCGGAGCAGCAGAGCCTTATTATACATCCATGAGCAGAGCCGACAGGAAGACTCGAGCACACAGCTCGCGCTTCATTATAATATATACAAAAAGAACACCATGCGTGTCATGATGGCACATAACAGCTCGCGGCCGCAGATTACTCCGGGTCCCAGACCCCCCCCATACCCCAAAATAGTTTTATTGCAGATCTACATGAATCACACAAACTACCTATTTTGGATTCAAAACGGCGAATTTCGCCGAAAGGTGACAAGTTTGCATCCCTGAACTTTCAATGTCTGCTGTTAAATATTCTGGGTATTTTCAACGTATTTGTGGCACTGCAGTGTGGGTATTGTGTGAACCTGATTATTAGTTGGAGTCTGCATGAACGGGGCCCAACTTTTTATTATCTGTGTTTGTCTATACTTGTGTGTGCATATTTGTAAATATCTGTAAATATATGTATACATCTATATAATAAATATATTAAGTTATTGGTTTGTTGTTTGCAGTGTTTATTGTGATTATCAGTTGGAGTCTGCATGAACGGGGCCCAACTGTAAAATACTCTCAAAAATCCAAGCCGGGATGCTACTCAAAGACAAAAACATTGGGATGTAACATACTAAATTGTTCAAAGAGCCTTAACATATTGCCTACCTCAACTGTTCAGTATATCTTAGAGTCTGCATGAACGGGGCCTAATCTCATATTGATTTGTTAAACATATGCTTATTCAAATACATGTATAACCTCACATATTCATTTGTATGCTATGGTTTCTTGATGTGTTTGTCCAAGTTAAGGACCAGTTCAAGGCAAATTAAAAAAAAAAAAAAAATATCTATAAAATGTAAAACTTTTGTAATGTATCAGTGTTCTTTTGTTCATTGTTTACCTCTTTTTGATTGTTCATCAAATTCACGTTCCTATTACATTTTTATCGAACATTTATCTCAGCTCTATCTTTCAAGAGTTTGACAACTGCCTTAACCTGTGTTTTCTTCTTGACCCTTCTGCACTAGTTTTTACCATTGTGTGCAGACTTTGTTGTGTGTGTTTGTCTCATTTTTATTTTTTGTTTGTCCATGTCCTGTGTCCATGCTTTTTAGTTTATTTTGCATTTTTGTCCCGTCTTATATGTTCCCATTCCTGACCTACACCTTGTCGTGGTGAGTGGGCTTTAAACTAAGACGGGTCATACTGAATAGTCTGTGCACACATTTTTAACATGTGATCTTTCTTTCATGTAGGACGCTTGAGGGAAGTTGCAACGCCTCGGCCAATGTGATGTCTTCCCCACGTGAAAGAGATTGAAGGCATAACTTATAACTTGAGACAATTTTCCAAAAGTTATGACTTTTATTGGCTTAGGACGGTAGTAATGGATTACATCTAACACGAATCAAGTTCGTATAGAAAAAAATACGAATTGAGCCTTAATGTGTAATGTTTTCTGTATTGTATGGTTAGCTTATCCTTTCATTTGATAGTCAGATTTGGATGTGATACATAGCTAACATTTTCAGTAAGCAGTAGACAAAAGAAGTGAAAATATGAATGTAATTTATTTACATAAATACAGAATTATTTTAACAAATAACATAACAAAAAACATCATAACAAATCAAATTAAAGCTGCAAGCAGCGTTGAGCGGGTCTTCGACGCTCCGCAGGCTGTTGTCCGCACGTCGAGGTGTGTGTGTAGGTGTCTCGAGGACTCGGCCGTTGGCAAACGTGGGAAGTTTCAGGCCGATCGGACAACGTACATGGGAGTTACAGCAGTATCATAAACATTGTGTTTGATGGCGAGTGATCTGTCGCCATGGCAACGGAATTTGATGACACCCCATAATACGCCTAGATGTGTTGAGGGCCGGACCATTAACTGTCATCTGAAGTCTGGTGCAGTTTGGACCATTTTCCATGGAGTTATGACAACACTGTGTTTCATGGCGAGGGATCTGTCGCCATGGCAACGGCATATGATGACATCCCATAATTGGCGTAGAGCTGTTCAGGGCTGGACCATTAGCCATCATCTGAAGTCTGGTGCCGTTTGGACCATTTTCCATCGAGTTATGACAACACTGTGTTTCATGGCGAGGGATCTGTCGCCATGGAAACAGAATTTGATGACACCCCATAATACGCCTAGATGTGTTGAGGGCTGCATCGGTATCAAACCTGTGAAGTTTTGGGCCGTTTGGAGCATGTTAACTGGAGTTATGAGAAAACCGTGTTTCACGGCGACCATTTTGTTACCATAGCAACGACATTTGACTAAATCTCAAAACTGACACAAATATGTCTTTAGGGCTGTACACATGTGAAGTTTGGGGCCGTTTGGAGCATGTGAAATTGAGTCATGTGGAGTTAAATGAATACACTGTTCAAATTGAAAGCTGCTTTATTCTGAAAACCGGATGTTCACACACTCGACTTCCGGTTTTCGCGGTCAACTTCAGGTTAGCATTAGCATGTAGCCAGGGGTTAAATTGGGTGGGGGCTCCGGAGCAGGTTATGTTCCAGATAAGAGATCAACTCAGTGAAAGCACCGCCTGATGACCAATCAGAGCTCAGTGTGCAGAGTGTAAAGCTATCAAGTCATATTACAGGATAAAATAAATACAGTTTAAACTGCTGTAGGCTATGCAGGAAAAGAGGTCCGGCAAAAGATCACCGACTGTGTGAACATGAAACAAAATAGAATAGCACTGCCCATCTTCAGAGCAATCTGAATATTATTACATTTGCAGGAAGCAAGCTTACTTAAATATCTGCCACAAGATAAGTAACCGGAGCAAAGCAACTCAGAGCATTGCGTAGAGTCTGCGACACTGTGCAGACGTGTCGCACTTATCATTCACATCACATCATCTCACATCATATCATATATTTCCTATCTGTATCAGATTCTCGAGCCGTTTCTGGTCGTGCACACTTACATTGTCACATACTGTATGCCAAAGTATGAACTGCAACACATTAAGTTGACGAAACACTTGAGTCAAACGTAATTAAAGTCAGATCCATTCAAACCTGTTAATGTATGCATTCAAACACTCGGTCGTTTTTGTACCAGCTGTTATATTTTCACCTTGCAGCTATGCTGCTTTTACTCTGGATTATGTGTTAAAGGGCCCATGTCATGGCCATTTCCACTGATCATAATTACATTGTTGAGGTATACTAAAATAGATTTATACTGTGCAATTTTCCAAACTCACATTGGTTTCGCATACAGCATCTCTGTCAAGCATGTGTATTCAGCAGTATTCACTTTCTCCACTAAACGACTCGTTGGAGCTCTTGCCCCCCCCCTCCCTGTGAGCCTAGTGTGCTCCGATTGGTCAGCTCGGCCACTCGTTCTGATTAGTCAACCACCAGAGAGGCTGCGCCCATGTCTAACAGTGCTTTTCCCGGCTGCTCTCAGCGTAACATCAGTCTTATCATGGCGTCGGTACAGCGGTATATTTTATATACATATATATTTTTAACTGTTGTTATAGAAGAGTGTGACGGCCCCAGGGCCTTTGTCTTACGATGGGGTGGAGCTGAAGAGGCTAATCAGCACGATCACGGACACCTCCGGACACTACGGCCCCAGTCTCTCTCCAAAGCGGCTGCAGGAAGACTAACTCTGCGATCCTCTCAACCACCTATCTTTGCATTTACCACAATAAATGTGCCGTGGTTTTGTAAACTCGTGTATGTCTCCTTGTCTTTCCGTTGTGGCCTACGAGCTACTCTCATAACAAAGAGTAAGTTATTTTTACCCGTTATAAACTACTACTGTTTGATGAGAAATCAAATCATGGTTTGCTATATATGAATTCAGGGAAGAAAGGATAGGCCTACTAAGTATTTCCATTAAACTTTATTTTTAGAAATGTACAAAATGAACATAAATATACATATATACACGGTATATCATCCATTCCTCCTCCTCTTGCCTGCGCACAGCCGGTGCGGTGCGGTGCCTTTTAGCACGAGGCCTCAGTAGTAGTAGAATCCCTTCCCCGTCATGGATTGTCCGCCAGGATCTGGCTGGACGAAATCAAATGCAAATCACAAAATATTAGAGAAACTTAGTTGTTTTAGATTCGTTAGTAGTAGTTGTGTAATGAACAGCTTGCCTGCTAATATGCTAACCTAGCTTTGTTTACCTTGGTAGCTAACACGATATGAACGTTAGCTTGGAGGAAAGGCAACTATAATGCAGTGTAATAAAACTACTATGAACAAAAGCTAGTGGTTCATATTAGGCTAGCAATAACGTGTTTATAATTGCAATCGTATACGGGTATTCTGCTACCATACAATGTAACTTGCATGAATACATTGTTTTGCGCTAGCATACAGCTAGCCTCGTTAGCTACATGCAGTATATGTACGGTAAACCGGAGTATACTGTATGAGTATTCCGTGTGTGTGACTGCAGATATTCTCCTGCCATGACAAACATGTAAGGCCATCTGCTGACATTGTAGTTGATATATTTAAACGCTAGCAACGTAGCATCACAAAAATGTTTTTCTGACCAAAACTAGCTCTAGCTCCGTGTGTTAGATCGCTACGCCAGCTATAATGTAATTACGTTTCGCGACTGACCGGCAAATCACCCGCAGTATACTGTCAATAGGTATTTTGTGTGTGAATGCAGACATTCTCCTGCTATGAGATACATGTATGCAAGGCCATCTGCTGATATTAGAGTTGATATATGGAAACTCTAGCAACTTAGTTAGCACAGTTAGCACAGTTAGCACTGTGTCAATGGCTTAGCAGTCCAACACAGTTTACACATTTAAACAGTCTTGTTTGATAAATACACAAATAACAATGCAAACTTACAGGTTGTATACCCAGATCTTCCCCTGCTCCAAACGGTCCAAACAAGCTGTGCATATCCGGCCTCAAACTGGGCAATGTTTTGGAAGCTTTCGTCTGTGAAATGCCGGTTCTTCGAACCTCTGGAGGAGGAACACGCCGCTGCTGGTGTGGCCATAGCTCTTCGGGATTGGTCCATTTCGTTCCGGGTACCGCATGACATCAGGCGGTACCCGGAACTAAATGGAAGACTCAAATGGGCAGTGACGTATCTCCAACGAGGCGTTTTGGGGAGGTATTTTCTGTGTTAGAGTTTTACTCGCTACAGGGTGTACTTTGAGGGTTTTGACTCTGCACACCGTTTACATGCATAAAAACCTTCATAACACACAAGGGGACGGGTAATAACCGGAAAAGCATGACATGGGAGCTTTAAAATCATGGATGTTTAAAGTTTATCTTCTTCATATTTGTCTAACATACATGATAGTTTACTTCATTCATGAAGTATAATGCTGCGCTGTCAGTAGTACGCTTCTCCAGGTTTGTGATTGGTCAAATGTTGCTAACCCCGCCCCTTTCACGTAAAAGCGCTCAGAGAAACCCTGGGTTGATTTACCGATCAGGCTAACGTTGTATCTGCTCCGTCCACACTCACAAGAACATGATACAGACACAGATACAACAGCGACTGTATTCACCATGACACAGACAGTCTGTGTTTTGTTCATGTTTAACTTTTGTCCAGTTTCTGAACAGATATGAGGAGCTGTAAGCTCTGTGTGCTAACAGCTAACGGCTGATGGTTTTCTGATTCAACGTAGGTGACGGCAGGCTGAGATCCTCATCGCTGATTGGCTACCGCGAGAACGCGTCTCACACGCACACACACACAACATTAGCATAGCAACCACATCGTTTTTTTACTGTAAATATTAACTATTTCTATTGGAAGGCAAACAAAAAATGTAACAGAAGGAGAGCTCTGATTGGTCGCTCATTTTTAAAAATGTGATATTCATAAATGCATAACATTGCTAACCCAGCAAGCAGTTATGGGTAGCTACCCATCTACCTTCACCACCTTCTCATCTACCTTCTTCACCAGCTACCCATCTACCTTCACCACCTTCTCATCTACCTTCTTCACCAGCTACCCATCTACCTTCACCACCTTCTCATCTACCTTCTTCACCACCTACCCATCTACCTTCACCACCTTCTCATCTACCTTCTTCACCACCTACCCATTTAACTTCACCGGCTACTCATCTACCTTCAACACCCAGCTTTATCTCGTGAGCAGTTACAGTAAGTACATTTTTGTGTGCAACAGGATGCATCAACTATTAATGGACTTGTACGCTTTTGTTGCAGTTGAAATAAGTAATTGTGTAATTATTTGTACTATTTAAGGGGTCTGCTAATGTCTTTATTAATTCTAACAATGCCTACATACTTTCAGATGCCACGTGGTAAATCGTCCCGCCGTTCCCAGGCTGCAAAGCTACGCGTGGCTGGGACACGTGTGGGACATCTGCAGCCTGGCAATGCCAGTTTCGCACGTAAGTAGTCGCGGATTTTGTATATGTTTAGGGTGTCCATTTTGGTTGTATCATTGTAAAATGTGTTTGCATGTGCATTTTTTACAGGCAGGCTCGTGCACAGATACACCCCTCTGTGGGCAAGCGAGCTAGTTATGATGAGGAGAATTGACTGAAATACACTTCATTTCTTTGCATTCATTTTTAGATAACTATCATGAAGCAGTGTTTGAAACATGGATTTGTTTTAAATATATACATTTTAAAATTCAATCACCGGTAGGACCCTTTATGCATTTGAGCCCTTTCCCTTCTAAAATCCTCTGCACGTGCCCGTTTACAGGTGTTATTGTAGGAAGGTGTGTTATTATTGCTTACATAATTTAAGAATTGTAAAGGTTCATTAAGTTTAATGTCGGTGTCATTTTCTCTGTTTTGAAATAGCCGCTGGCGGTACGGGTAACCGCCATAGAGTGCAGAAATGGCCAATTTTGTCCCTGACCGGACGACAACACAAATTGGTCATACCAGCCGTGTCTCCAGACAAGGAAGTATGAATTGTTTTCAGATTTTGTTAACAAAGTCTGGGTAATCATTAGTGATTTTCATTTGAAATAATGTCTTCTGTTGTTACAGTTTGTCCTCCTTGTTGGAGCTTCACATCTCCGTTCCATCGTCGATGGAATTGTGAAGATGCCAGAGGGAAGGTTTTCCTTTGGTGCCATGTCCACACCGGGGGCATGCGCAACCCAGCTGCGAACCGAGGCAGCCAATGCTGTGCTGCCTAGGACACCAGATGCAGTCTGTGTGATGGCTCCGAGCAACAACCTGACATCCAGTAGGACCATCACTGAAGCAGGAGAGGACTTTGCGAAGCTCCTCGCGACTGCCTGCAGTCGCTGGCCTAACGTAAGCTTATTTTTTATTGTATTTATTATAGTTCTTATAATATTACATTTTGTATTCTTATTGATGTGGTTGTATGTTTATGAATTTCTGAAAAATTGACATTTTTATCAACAAATTGTGAAAAATAGCGTACCTTTGTAACTTTGATTAGGTTTTTGCCATGGACTTCCCCCCGCGCCTTACCGTTGACCCTGACTACCAAGACATGATGCGTCAGGAATTTCGTCGTGTTGCGGCACGTATGGGTATGTTTAACTAATATTTAGGTTCAAGTACCGTAAATCATTTTTATCATTTTCCTATTTTTCATTATTCTTTGTTTTAAAAGAGCAAAATATAATATCTGTGTGGATATGTTAGTAATTGATCTTGTTGGTTTTTTTAGGCGTGAAGTACACACCGCTTGCAGAGTACTTCCCTTTGAAAGAACTTGACCTGTGGAGCAGAGATGGCGTGAGTGACATGGCAAATGGAAACGTTTTCTCTGTATACTTCTTTGTAGCTGAAATTCCAAGTTCCGTTCTTGAAAAAACATATTGAAGGTTATGTGCTATTTGTAAATGTATTTGTATTTGCTGGTTTTTGCAGGTGCACTTGAGTGACAGTGCGGGAATGCCAATCCTGGTCGGTTCTATCTGGAACGCAACATATATGCAACTTGTTCCAGCCGAGCCGAAGCCATCTCCTGTTGTCCACAGAAGATCACCGCCTGCGAGGAGAGTCACTCCAAGGGTGATTGTCAAAGGAGAGGTTGCCAAATCACCGTAACTGGATCCTTCCAAGTGGACCGTTTTCGGCCAGGGCAGGAAGGTAATTGTGTGGTAGACATCTTTCAATAAGAGTGATATTCCCTGAGCAGTTTGCCTTGATAATGGTGGAAGAGTACCCATTTGATTAACACAAGCTATGCTATTTATCTTTACAGAGGAGCCAACACGATGAACCTGAGCAGTCCATTGATGCACTTAAACAAGCAGGGACTGTTCAGCAGGAGGTAGGTCAACTTTGTAGTATGCTTTGAAATCATTGGGGTATATTTATTGCAGTTTATATGTGCATTTATTTTCCTTTTTCTAAAACAATGTTTCTTCATTTTTATTTCACAGGAATTGGAGGAGAGTTATCTTCCACTGACACCTGTGTGGTTCAGCAGTGCAATGTTGGTTGAGATGGACAAGAGTAGTCCATCCCATCTTCCTGGCCCTGATGAGTGCACACCACCGGTTCCAAAACTACAAAAGGTAATTTGTTTGTTGCTTTGTATGTTGGTTGATGCCCTATTATAAAATGTATCCTTCCTGACAAACTTTAAATGTATTACAGTGAGGACAACTTATACTGTCCATAAGGAGTTATTAGTGGAGGATTAATCATTTTGTTTTCCTTACGTTAGAAAGCAAAGTTGGAGCTGAAGCAGAGGGCTCCTGCCTCCAAGAGGACCCTGGCAAAGCGACAGGTTGTTCTTGTTTTCTTCTTTTTTAAAGGCAATATAGGACTTGTTTAAAACTAAGAAGTTACACGAATATCGGTGGTGTTATTTATTCTCAAGTTTACTAAATTGTTTTGTTTTTTTAGGGGGAGGCAGCTCCCATGGTTGTGGAGGTGATTTTACGGCCACCTACCAGTAGAGGGACAGTTGCTGTGGAGCAGCAGGTCTGTGCTCTTTGTGTGAACGATGTGCTTTCAGAGTGACATTTGAATGAATCATGCTAATTTATTGACATAGTTACTTTTGCTCATTGTTAAAATAAAATAGTTTCAGTTGTTAGCCTGCATGCAGTCAACGTTGTTTCAAGTGTACACAACCAATGACAAGAAACCTCTCTTTTGAGTTCCATTCAATATGTGTGTGGGTAAGTAGAAAAACAAAAGTTAATATATAACAATAATCATTTTGTATTAGTAATTGTATATCTTTCTATGATTTAGTTAAACGTTTGTGAAACAATTTAAGACACATAGTGTTTTTAGCAGTTTTTTTATATATTAATTTTCTTCTAGGAGGAGCCATTGCCAGGGTTGGAGCCATTGCCCCGCGTAGAGCCATCACTGAGCGTGGAGCCATCATCCAGCAAGGAGCCATCACCCAGCGTGATAGTGGATGTTGATGATGACAACAGATGGAGAACAGGTAAGGGCTATGCTTGCATGTGTTCAGAAAAAGTGCAGCTGGCTGTTGTCGCAGGGACTGATGCGAGGTATGCATCAGTTTCTGACCATACTATATCTGTTGCATGTTCTATAGCGGCTGCGATCAAACATTTGATTGCGCCTGTGTGTTCGTGGAGCAGTACAGATATCGATGCCATACGTGTTGCAGGGTCAAAGCTTAACTCGTTTGTATTAGGGGAAGCCCATAAAATGAATGTAAAGCCAAAGAACTTGTGCAGGTTGGTTGAGCAGACCAGTGTGTTTGGACGTAAGTGGAACTTCAATATGGGTCTGCCAGTGTACGGCAAATTGAATTTGTCTGAAGGAGAACAGGTATTGTCGGAGAAGCTGCTTGAACACTTATCCAGGGATGGCATGTGTCTGTTTAGCCTAAATTCCGCAGCCAGTGTCATTATTAAACACAATGACTGTATTGTGGTCGTTGATTGTGGCACACGTGGTGCGTCTGGGTTAGCATCCAGTTTTGGCACATCTGTAGCCGTGTTCAACACATGCCTTAATGACCTGATGTTTTACATCAGGAATCTCAATAATTCATTGAATGCACAGAAGTTTAGCATTACAAGCCTTTCTGTGAAAGCAGCTGAAGTTAATTCGGAGACGGCTAGAGTCATTGATGGGGATATGGGGTGTGTCAGGGGAACATTCAAGGTATCAGTGGAGGATACAGACTACTTTCGGTTCCAGATCTGCCCAAGGAGACCATTATCGACGGACAAAGATTTCTGTTTCAATACAGTGACTTTGTGTCTGGAGATGTGGATGTGGATGTGGTTGAGGGTGATCTCATTGATGAGGGTGTGCACACCACTTTAAAATACGGACTGGATAGGATGTGTAGTAACTATGACACATGCTTTCTGACAATGAATGGCGGTACATGTGCCATCATTGGTCAAGATGGACACTACGCAGTGGTCGACTCCCATGCACGCAGTGCGTCTGGGATGAGCGATGGCGAGGGGCGTAGTGTTGTTCTGTATTTCAGAGGCCTTGAACACGTGTTTGAATACATATGGACATTTGCAGCGTTCCTCAAGAAGTCTCAAAAACAGTTTGAGATCGCTGGTGTCCGAGTCACTCACATAGGCCCAATTGAAAGCAGTAATCTGTCTTTGGGTCCAAGAGTGACTCCCAAAACGACAGAGACTGATTTGAGTTGTAGTTCAGCTATTCAGTCCACACTTGGCTGCACCAACATTCAGATGGGTGCAAAGCGTAAGATTCGTAAGGGATCTTCTGCTTGCAAAAAATGTAAAAAGAGTGATGTTACCGCAGTTAATTCAGACGTTGCTTTTGTCAAAGAAGTAACAAGTGGACGACTGCAGTTTAATCCTCTTAGTAATCAACTTGCACAAGCTCTTTGTAACCAGTTACATGTGCAGTCAGAGAAAGTAGATGTTGTGTCTACACAAATTGGTTTGATAGGGGCTCCATGTCTCAATGACAAAATAGAGGGTGACGGAAACTGTTTCTTTAGAGCAGTGAGTCAAGCTGTGTGTGGTACACAAAGGCATCACACAATAATTAGGCTTGCAGTGGTTCATCAAATGCAGAGCAATGCTGTGCCTTATGAGCGTATTTTGACCTCCTCCATGTCAGAATACCTCAGCACATCCAAAATGCGTGAGGTTGGCAGTTGGGCAACAGAATTAGAAATTTGTGATCCACGCTGGCTTAAATATAGTTGCGAGAACGGGCAGTTGTCTAATCAGGGGGTTTATTTGGAAAACTGCAATGGTAACCATTATGAGACTGTTGTTTGTGTAGAACAACCTAATTTGCAGAGTTGTTATGGGTATTGCAAAGTGGAAATCACTCTTGAATTGAATCCTTTGTAAAACACTTTGCACAAAGTGTAATATAGACTTTGAAAAGCAGGATGTACAGGGACCTACAGTAACTGGGTCCCTAGGTGTGGTCTGTAAGACCGAAAAAATAAAAGAGGACGCTAATAGTTTCTTCGGAGCAGTAGCTCATGTTCTCAGTGGTTCTCAGAAGAGCCATCGAAAGATTAGAACGACTGTTGTAAAGCATATGATGAATCACGCAGAACAAACTAAAGTAGTTGGGGGATCTGCTTCAATTTCAGACTACATTGAGAAGTGTCAGATGAAGTATGTAGGACATTGTGCCACAGATGTAGAAATCCAAGGGACAGCAAATGCTCTTGGAGTGGACATTGTTATCTGCACTGGGGAAAAATGGCTCAAATACACTTGTAATTGTGCAATGCATTCAAAAGAAAAAATATACTTGAAACATTGTGATAAAAATCATTTTGAGCCAGTGGTTTGTATCATACCTTATGATAAACAAAGGTGCTTTAAATTGTGTAAAGCGGGTGGTTTGTTAGAGACACGGTATATGCGTAGCAGTGTTGATATCTGTACTGGGAAGGGTGGGGTTAAAGACAATGCAGAGAGTGTTGCAAACAGCTGGAGTCGTAGGCACTGTCGTTCAACATATTTAAAAAAGAGATACAGCTCAACAAAGAAACTGTATTATAAAAGTAACACAGTGTACCAGCAAACGATTAGGGATGCGTCCATGAAAAAGTATAGTGATGCAGATTATCAAGAGAGAGTAAGAGTCGGTCGTAGAAAAAGGTATTGCGAGGATGATGATTTCAAACACAGAGCAATTGGACATACTCAGGTTAGATACCATGAAGACCCATTGCATAATCAGATGATAAAGGATTCAAGTAAAAGAATATATAAATGTAATCCGTTGAAAGTAAAAGAATATAGGTTAAAAAAATATCATGAAGATGATCTGCATAGAGAAAGGGTTATAGCATTAAGCAAACGGAAATATAAGCAAAATAAATTGCATAGAAAGAAGGTAAAATCCATGACTTCAAAAAGGTATCATGGTAATCCAGATTGTAAGAAGCGAGTAACAGCTAGCAACAAATTGAAGAGGCAACAAATGCTCAGAAATAGAGAGGTATTTGATTTTGTAATGCAGCAGTTTTTGGCCAAAGTTAAGAATGGACCCGTTTTTGTTTGTAGCTGCTGCGAGAGGTTATTTGAATATCAGAATTATAAGGATCAAGAACTAGCTAATAAATGAATCAGAGAAACATATTTACACACATGTACTGATGACTGTGAAGTACCCTGTGTTTGGATTGAAATTGGGAGGGCAGCTTTGGATCTGCAGCAACTGTGATAACAAACGTAAGAGAGGTGTGCTGCCACCTGAATGTGTTCTAAATAATTTGGCAGTACACCCCATTCCCCCAGAATTGGCTTGTTTGAACAGCAGAGAGCAGCATTTAATTGCCAAACATATAGCATTTATGAAGATGGTGGCATTGCCCAAAGGTGGGCAAAATGGAGTTCACGGACCGGTGACGTGTGTTCCAGCCAATATCGTCCAAACTACTGATTTGCTCCCCTGCTCAGAGATGGAAGGTTCCATCTTACGAGTAAAGTTAAAGCGTAAGTTGACCTACAAAGGTAATTTTAAATTTCAATTTGCAGACACAATGCACATAAAGCGTGCATTGAAATATTTAAAAAGAAACAATAAGCACTATAGGGATGTTGAATTTTATAAAACTTGGTCAAATGAGTTTTGTAGGGAGGATGAAGAGAATGAACAAACCCACACCAAGGAAACATCATCAGAGGCTGCTGAAGAACAGCCATGTTTGTTTCAGGACATGGATTTGATGGCTGTGGATACTGATCCGGAGATTGCAGATCAGTTTTCAGAGAGAGAACTGAACATGGCCCCATCAGAAGGCAATAGTCCTGCAAAAGAAAGTTCATGCATTCCTGTACGGGTTCCCGAGGTTGAGGAACGTGATGACGCTCTGCTTAATGAGTTTTGGAGGGAACAGGATGATGACTTTGTAGACAATTTGACCTTGATGGATTTGCCAACTAACGAAACGTCTGATGCTAATGTTGATGATGAGCTTTTACACGACAGGCAACAGCATTGCATGTTTCAGGACACATGTCTGATGCCTGTTGATGTTGGACAGGAAGTGTTGGATCAGTATTTTGATAGTACATTAAATGTCGCTCCAGCAGAGGGTAATAGTCCTGTGAGGCTGTTAGCAGACATTTTCCAACAAAGCAACTAGGGATGCCAGAAACTGACCATGATCAAAATCGAAAATCGGACAGCCCTGGCGAATATTAATCGATTATTCGAACCCCCCCCCCCCCCCCCCCCGCGGGAGAGAAAAAAAAAAAGTATTTTCGCAGAGCTTGCATTTGACTTCATTTGCACTTGTCAGTTCGAAGTAGTTCCACGAGGAACTCTTCTGTGGACGTGCCGCTCTGTTCATCTTTAGTTGTGTTCTCACTGTTCTGTCGCCAATAAATCATTCGCACGTGTGACGGAGGGGGAGGGGGAGGGGGAGAGGGAGAGGGAGGGGGGAGGGGGGGGGGGGGGGGGGGGGGTCGGTGTGTAGCAGGCTGCAGCAGGCAGCAGCAGTCTGCACTCTGCGCTGCTGGCTTCCTCCAAGTTTACAGTAAAACAAACTGGTGGTGTGATCAATGGTCATTTACAATTATTAATACTATTACTATTATTAGCATTAGTCTATATTTTGGTTGAAACCAAACCAGGAAAAAAAAAGAAAAACATAAATATTAATAAAAAAATATATAAATAAAATCGAATTTTAAAAATAATCTTCGATTATGGAGACTGTAACGAATATTCGAATAATCGAATAATCGCTGGCATCCCTAAAAGCAACATGCTTTCCTGTATTGTTCCCACTGGGCTTTAACACCTACCAGGTGCGGCAGTGGCTTACCCCTAGGTTCCACCGGGTCCGTCTGCGCCGCGTTACGGCTGCGCCGCGGTTTTGGTCCGGCCTCCTCCGGCGTCATACCCTACCAGGCGTGTTTCAGAAGCATTTCAGAAGCATTTCAGAAGCGGAGCGTCTTGCCTGCCGGCTCGCAGTTTTTGTTGATTTGGGCATATTTCCTGGACAGGCTACTTTGTACAGACAAAGTTAATAATAACTGTAATATTCCAGTTATAAACGACATAAATCAAAGATGTGTTGCTGTATTTTAGTGGTAAAAAAATGCATTCATCATCATAATTATTCAACCCAGTCTCACGGCATTTCGTGCTATAGTCACAAAATTAATTTAATCTATTGATTCGTGTTCACCAACACGATTTTCGCATTTATTTCGTGTCACACAGAACGATTTTAAAAGCAATGTATTTCTATTGATAGTATGTTTCGTGCCTGCACCACGTCTTTTTGTCCGGTCGGGTCTTGGAAGACCGGAAGCTGTGTGGTTCATAAAAACATTTTCTTACTCAATATCTTGAGCCCTAAGCCTAACCCTCCTATCCCTTTTATTTTAAATTGTATAATGTCAGAGTTTTTTTGCCGTCAGTGAGGAAAAGAAATGGCTCAGAGCCTCAGAATACTGACATCTGTATTTTTTGTCATCTTTTTTTCCTTCTAATTTGTTATTATTTGGTGCAGGCACGAAACATACTACCAATAGAAATACATTGCTTCTAAAATCGTTCTGTGTCAGAATACTGAAATCTGTATTTTTTTTTATCTGTTTTTCCTTCTAATTTGTTATTCTTTACATTGCTTTTAAAATCGTTCTGTGTGACAAGAAAAAAATGGCGAAATCGTGTTGGTGAACACGAATCAATAGATTAATTTCGTGACTGTAACACGAAATGCCGTGAGACTGTGTTGAATTATTCTATATATATAATTGACACAGTGCCTGTAAACCGGAGGAGAACGCTGGCATTTCTCCTCCTACTTGAAAGACTACGGAGGGATAGGGTCTGCAAAATTAGTTTGTGTGTGTGTATATATATATATATATGCTATATATGCTCTGAACGTTCCACTTCCTGCCTGCCCGACCTTACGTTACGGCTGCGCCGCGTCAAAAATAGGATTCATCCTAATTTTAGAGGAGCCCTGCGCCGAGCCGCTTCTGAGCCGTAACGCGCCGCGTGTGGTGGAATAGCACCCATTGACTAGAGTGGCCGCGATCGCCGCGATCGCCGTGAGCACCGCGGCGCGCCCGTAACGCGCCGCAGACGGACCCGGTGGAATCTAGGGGTTAGTCTGTAGGGACTTGGTCTTGGAACCGAAGGGTCGCCGGTTCACGTCCCGATCGGACCAAAAAAAAGATGGAGTGAGCTGGTAGCTGGAGAGGTGCCAGTTCACCTCCAAGGCCACTGCCGAGGTGCCCTTGAGCAAGGCACCTAACCTCGAAACTGCTCCCTTGGCGCCGGGTACCTGGCAGCCTCTCTGCTCTGCCACCTCTCCTATCTGCATGTGGTTGTGTGTGTGCATGTATATCCTGTGTTTGTGCATGTATATCCTCCCCTGTGTGTGTAATGTGTGTAAACACAACAGAGTGGGGAAAGAAATTTCCCTGTAAGGGATTAATAAAGTGTATCTTCTTCTTCTTCTACCATGATTCGAGGCCCCGCAAGATAACATTATCACGCTATTTGAATATGCGTGTTTTAAATGCTGATGTTAGGTTTGTACAAAATATAGAATACATTTAATATGCTCAGTATTTGTCTGAGGTGCAACAGGTATTGTCCAGTGTGTCTATTGCATTGCGAAAAGGCAAAGCAGGCTTTCCATCCAAACCGATAGAAGATCATTTGTTGAATCAGGAAACCATAAGAAAACTGTTGCAATTTGATGATGGCTTTCGTTTTCTCTCACCTATTAGAGGTACTATTTTGGCAGCGCGCACAGAATGACCTCCTAGCTTGTGTGCGTCAACTTGGTGTGCCTACCTGGTTTTGTTAATTCTCTTCGGCTGATCTTAGGTGGACAAATCTACTCAACACTATTTTAAAACAGGAAGGTAGAACACAGACCGCTGAAGATTTAGATTGGGCAGACAGATGTGAACTCTTGCGTCGTAATCCTGTGACAGCGGCGAGGATGTTTGATTTTAGATGGAATTGTTTTTTGAAAGAAGTTCTTATGTCCCCTTCACACCCAATTGGCAAGATTGTAGACTATTTCTATCGCGTGGAATTTCATCAGCGTGGCTCACCTCATGTGCATTGCTTGTTTTGGATTGAGAATGCACCCAAAATTGATAATGCAGATGAAGAGGTGATTAAATTAATCGACACATATGTGACATGTGAATTACCATCACAAGATGAGCCGTTAAAGGACATTGTGACATCTGTGCAACAGCATTCCAAAAGACACTCTAAAACGTGTAAGAAAAAAAACACTTTGTCTATTTAATTTCCCCAGGCCAGCTACTGCCTGTACATGTATATGTTGCAGCAGTGAAGATGAATGCTTTGCAGAATGTAAATGTAACTTGACACCATGTGAGTGTGTAAAAGTAGAGTCTTTGGCCGAAAAAAAGGAGAAGAAGGTTAAAATTCTGAACTCCGTCAAAAAGGCTCTTTCAAACGAAAATGTTATATTTGAAAGCGTGCCGCGGAAATAATCTTTTCAATAATTTGTGACAAAACCGTTTGAGACCCACTGAGATAACTTAGACTAAAGTGAACTATATCTAAACACTCAAGAGTCCTTTAGCTCACCTGAGCCCCTCAGTCTGAGAGGAGAGGACTCTCCTCCAGCTTGTTGTGGAAACAGCTCCTTATGTCCGTTAGTGCAGCTAGCTAACCAGATGCTAACATCACGGTCCCCGCTGGCACCGGTCCCTCTCTCTCCCTCTCCCTCTCTCTCCCTCTCCCTCTCTCTCACACTAAATGCGCTATTGCCACACACACACAGAGCCGAGCTTGAATGACACAAGCACACATGTATTTCCATGCAACTCTCTGATTGGTCTGGTGTCTTGCCTCTGTTGCATTCACTGAACACGGGAAATTGCAGTCCTGCCGTCCTCTCTTGTGTCATGATGAGGTTCACGTAAAGCACGGTTAATGTATTATATTATTGAGGTGCTAAAATATACGTCAATCAAGTGGCACCTGCAAACGGGGTGGTGGATGATAGGTTTACATCTAAAAACTTATTTTTCAAACATTATTTTAATTTTATTTCTTTTGTTACTTTTTTTTTTAACGGTCCACGATCTACCCGCACCACACTCGCGATCAACCGGTCGATCGCGATCGACTGGTTGGCGACCACTGCTTTAGGGGCTCCGTAGAAATGCAATTGAATACCCCTGCATTAAAGCAACAACAACAATAATAATAATATTAGCAATAATAATTGGGAGGGGGGCGCGGCTGTTCTTATGTTCTCTGAGGGGAGGCTCACCTTCCCACACTTTGAAAACCCCTGCTTTAGACGGTAATGTAGATTTTGAAGACGCTTGGTGTGACCTGAACAGGAATTGGACAATCTTCAATGCGAAGAAGAGCGGGAAAAAATTGAAACCGTAGACGGGGAGCAAATAGACGCTATTCCTGATCTTGCCGTTAGTAATCGGCAAATGTGCCATTTGGAAAAGACAACGAATATTTTGTGCAGAAGCGAAGGGCTGAAATTAGTTCGGTCTCTAAAAGAAAAACAAATGTCTATTTTCTATCAAATACGACAATGGTGTTTAGACAAAATCTCGGGTAAAAATCCTGACCGGTTTCATGTATTTATAACAGGCGGTGCTGGGACAGGAAAGAGCCATTTGATTAAGGCTCTGCAGTATGAGCAACCCGGTATCACGGCAAGACGTGAACATGTGACGATCTACCATGCTGGGAGACGTGAATATGTCACGGTTTCGTCCCTTCAAACGTGACAGTTACACGGTATTGTTAACATGGCCCAACCAGTGGAGAAATACCCGGAAGTGCCAAGCAAATGCTCTACCAAGACTATTGGTCGGTTTTTATTGTCAAAATTAGATGTTTTTAATTTATTTTTTAATCGTCACACTCGATTTCGCCGATTTTCTTGTGGCCCTAGCTGTTCGACACCTCTTTTAGCAGAAACAAAGGCTACATTAATGTATTAAATCGATGTTAATCCCCTTCAAACGTGACAGTTACACGGTATGTTAACATGGAGAAATACCCGGAAGTGCCAAGCAAATGGTCTACCGCGCCTATTGGTCGGTTTTTATTGTCAAAATTAGATGTTTTTAATTTATTTTTTAATCGTCACACTCGATTTCGCCGATTTTCTTGTGGCCCTAGCTGGTCGACACCTCTTTTAGCAGAAACAAAGGCTACATTAATCCATTTGTGTTGTGGAAATACCGGACGTGACGTTGTATGATCGCTTAGCAACTGAACTCCGTGAAAAATAAACACCACTAAGGTTCAAGGTTCAAGGGTTTTTGTTATCAGATGCTAGCTACAGTGTAATTTTGGCATTTAAAATCTTAGACCCCGAGCTCCTCCAACAGTGCAACATAATATAAATAGGACATAATAAAAAAAGAAATAAAAAAAATTGTGCAAAATGCATCAATTTTGGTTCAAATTATGAAACCAGTAGATTCATTCATTTATTTATTTTTGTTGCCCCAGCTAAATCGATGTTAATCCATTTTTGTGGTTGTGGAATTACTGTACGTTACGTTGTGCGATCGCGTAGTAAGTGAACACCATGCTACCGATTACTATCCATGACCATGAACGCACCGGACATCGGCAACAACTTCCTCTCTGTCTGACTTCGCCAAGCAGGTAATGTGCAGCACCGCATGCCTCCAATATTTGTAATGTTTATTGCAAGTAAATCAGTTGTAGTTACATATTTTTTTTAAGCACGAGCTAGCTAAACACATATTAGCTTTACTTGACCGGAGATATAGTGCGGTGATGAGTCCTACAACCCAGAAGTGAGTTAGCATTTTACAACTATTGGTTCCCTCGTCTCAGAGCCAATGGGATTTCTCCAGAGGATTTTGGAAAATAGCTCGAAATAAGATCTGTGGAAAACGAACCTGTTGATAAATGCACGTTTTGTTCAGCCGGATAATCTCCACATATCTACCCTACTTTTATAATTTTCAAATCATAAATCTAATGGCCAGAAGCAAAATGCTAACGTTATGCTACAGACGAGTACAGCAGGGTCGCACGACTTTAACGTCACGCCAACTTAACGCCACTCTAAGGTTAGCTGTTAAATTGAGATAAATAAATGGCAATAAATTGACAGTGAGCAAATAACTAATTACCTTTAGAAGTACACCAAAACATAACTGCTAACAATATAAATGCTGTGTTGGAAAAAAAGTTAATGTAAGAAAATGTTGAGTTAAATACTTTTGGCACTGTATATACAAAGCTTGGAAAAATGCCTATTGTGGCTGTCATACTTGCATACAGTGGCAACTAATAGTATTGTGAAGAAATGTCATGACAACAGTCTACAGACTGTTACTGCACGCTGATTGTTGTGGTCCTATTTAGGACAAAACGTTCAGAGCTGTCCTTGTTCCAGTCCGCCCCTGATTGATTAGTGCTTTAACTCGTAAATTACCCCCAATGTTAAAGCTTGTTCATGATATGTGAGATTGTAAATTGTCATGCATTCAAAAGTGTTAACTGTATTTTTTTCCTTCAACAGATTCCAAACCAAAGCAAGATCAAACAGCACTTGTAAGAGCCTTTTTCTATTTCTTCTGGTCTCCCTCCACAGAGCTATATTCCCTACATTTCTTCCTGTCTTCTCCCCATTCTTACATCTCTGTCTCTTTACCACTTTCTCTTTTGTCACACACACACACACACACACACACACACACACACACACACACACACACACACACACACACACACACACACACACACACACACACACACACACACACACGGGTAGTTGTGCCCACAGGTAAGAACTTAAACTTTTCACGATTTAAATATAGCATTACAATCGACTAACAGTGTCATATATTTATGTCTTTGTTATGCAAAACTTACAGGGAAATTAAAAATTGTCTTATTCGAGCTGGTAACACAGACGACGTTGCAGCGTATTATACTGTAGTACTGCTATAATTCTAGATTATATTATAAATATAATTTTATATATAGGATTTCAACAGATTAACATTATCATATATTTTCGTCAAATTCAAGATTGTGCTTTTACAGTACAATGTCATGGTCAAGCTTGTAAGATAGTAGAAGTTGTGTAACCTTACTTTCGAGTACATAATATTTTACCGCTGAATTTTAGCATTGCTTTGAAATTGTACTAAAACTAAGTAAGGGGTCATTATTGCATTGATACTAAATTAATTTACTAAAATTAAATAAAAATGCAAGTGTTTTTATTCTATTCTAAACAGGATACCGTTTTTGTTGTAGCTTGGGGATGGACTTACAGTGACAGACAAAGGAAAATTAGTCAATATTTGTATTTGATTGCATTCTGAATTTGAAACCCAGTTTTTAAATGACCTTGTCTTTTATTTGTCTTTATCTCCAAAAGAATGCCAGGACCAGGTTCCACTTCGAGGCAATGCTCAAGCTGCTGCATGTCACTGAATGTGGCATACAAAACTTGCAAATTCTGCAAGGCGGTGCAGCCCCGCAAACTGCGCCTTAGCAAACGAATGGACAAGTTTGATATGAAAGCAAACACCTGGGTCCATGCACAAAAAAAGAATAAAACTTCATCCCACCTGAGGGATCAAGCTGCATTGGTGGTATGTGATGGACTTTTTTTTTTGTTGGCCTGCATGCATAATTAATAACAGCCCTGTACTTGTTCATTCTGGATTTGGAAAAAATATTTACATTTGATACAGAAATGTAATATCTGACCATATCTGATCATAATTACGTAATACAAATCTGCTGCTCAAAGCCCTAGGTAGAAATGGGCTTTGAGCTGGTGCACATGATGCAAATTTCATGACCTGCATGAACTGTGTGCCCCAAAAAAAATGTGACTATATGTGCATTCAAGTTTTAAAGCACTGTGTCAGAACACAGCAAAATACATTTGCACTATTTAATCATTTATCCAATTCAACTTACATTCGAAATAGACATTTTCATCAGTGTGTCTGCTCCCTGTCAATACAACTACTGTCGACACAGGGATAAGTTATGTTTATTTAACTTTGGCGAATCATCGCTGAATTTGATTCAATGTAATTGAAAGGTACTCTGTGTAATAGTGAGGTTTCTAAATTGCAACCAACTGAGTACCTCTCCCTTTATAAGCGTGTACAAGAACCTACAGTGGCCATCCATTGCCATGACAACATGAAAGGCCTTCTCTAGAGCCAGTGTTTTTTTTCTTCCGATTGAAGTACTGTAGTAACACGGCAAAGAGAAGAGAGTGAAAGAGACCGGCTCCCTATGTATATATGAAGGGCTTATTCTAAGCTAATCACAACAAAAAATAGTTATAGGTGATTATACACTAATGGAAACCTAATTATGAATACCATAATCAATTATATCTTACAGAACCCCTATAAATACTCCAGTGTACTTTAGAGATAGATATATTATCTCAACACTGTGATTGAGCCTGTGCGCAACAGCAGAACATCTAGTATACTTGTAAGGCATCCAAGTGAATACTCACCTTCTTGTAGTACAATTACCCCAAGCACAAGACTTAAAAAACATACTGCAGGTGATCAAAAATAGCGACGTTTATGTAGTAGAATGGCTCTAAACTTAATCCCACTTAGAATCTGTGGCACTGTTCATAAACCACAGTGCTACTCCACAAACCTAGATGATATATACAGTGTAAAAGATACTGGAAAACATTCCTGCCCACTGCAATAACACTGTACAACAAATCACCTCTGGCTGGAAGAGAACTGTCTGCTCCATAGTTTCTCTAGAAATAAAACCACCTTGTACATTTTACTCACACATAATCTGTTTCATATTTAATACTCCATAATTCCATATATTTTGAATATATATATATATATTTGTATATATATATATATATATATATAATATCTGTATGTATATTTTCTATTTTGTATTTTGACATGTATATTTTATATTTTATTTTATATTTTATTTTATTTTATTTCTATTCTTGTATATTTTGTTTTATTGTAAAATGCCTTTTATGCTGCTGTAACAAAAACAATTTCCCAATTTGGGATCAATAAAGTACGATCTATCTATCTATCTATCTAAATTCCGCCAAGAGAAATACAATGCAGAATAATGTTCAAAGCTTCTACTTGCTGATCGCAAGTTGTTAATGCATGCATCAAAAAAAATGTCTTTGTTATTGCATAGGGGTTGAATATTTGTGCTAGCAGTTTATGTGATTTATGTTTAACAACTGGTTTTGCCTTTGTAAATAACCAGGGCATAATTGTTCTGAAATAAGGTATATTTTGGTTTGTTGGAAGCTGGAAAAATGTCAGGCCCTTGGAGCCAGAGGCGTCTTGTTCCTAGCCCGGCCTGGAATAAAGAAGGAATGGACCTGCGAAGTAATGATGCCAAGGTGCAATGTCAGCAGCAATGCCTCCACCTGCCTCCACCTGCCTCCACCTGCCTCCAAAGGATGGAGGTGTTATTTGAAGTTGTTGCGAAAGGTATTGTTTTAGACACTTAGATGTCGTTTTGTTAATAAAGTTTAGGAGGAGCCCATAGGGGTAATTGACAGCAATTAACTTACACCTCTTCCTTAAATCAAGCATACAAATGGGAGAACTAGTGAATTACATGATGTTGTTGATGCTATCCAAAGCTTATTTTCTTTAATCTAGGTTGGAGTCATACAGAGCCTGCAGCAGCCTCCGAAACCCCACAGCCTCCTGCGGAAAACTCGCCTGCCACATCAAGTAATTGCAGAAGTCTATTGTACCACTCTTCTTATTGTTTTCTGACTATTATTTGTTATATGAGAATGTTATAAACAGCCAGGAGCTGACCATTCAAAATGACATTGGTTGAACTGCTTAATGAGTCAAATAACGCCTAAGAACTTAATGTCATTACTTTTATTATCACTTATGAGGACATTCCTATTGGTGGGGTTAGAGACCAATGTGTCCTTTTTCTGTGGTAAGATTATGTGTGCACGGAGTGGTTGTACTTGATGTAATATAAACTTGTGTTATTTTTGTAAGCTTCAGAGTCATTGTCACTTTTAACAGCAACTTGTATGTTGTATGTTTTACAAATTGTAACCTTTTCTTTTTCAGAAGTCGTCATTGCCACCGCAGACACCCCCACCGAGTCCTCTGGTAAGTAGCACAGCATAGTTCATCGCGATTTCCAGTAAAATAGGAGGTTCTGTAAATTGAAGAAGGTGGCGTACATCCATTCTACTCTTTCTACTTCTATGTAGGAAACCTATCCGAGGAGATGTACACCCTGACACTCATCCCTGTCCCAGCTGCAAGCACCTATTCACCCCCTTCACCATCGGCTGCGTCCCAGCCAGGGAAGAGGAAGAAGGGTTAGTGTTTTGTTTGTGTGATTCATTACATTTTAAATAATGAGTGTTGAGTGTTATTTGCCCTCTGGCATCATGGTTTATAATAATAGCACTTGTCATTTAAATGTACCTTTCAAGGAACCCAAGGAAATTTTACATATACAACAGAAATACAAATACAACACAATTCACAGATATCTTAGGGAAACCGTCTTTCCATAAATAGGGTGTGATTTGTCATAAAGTCACAGCTGGACGCTAACAACAAATATTATGAAAGTTATTTAAGTTGATTCAAAAATACATTTTGACATACTCCATATTTGAAGTCTGTAGATCAGGAACATGAAGGGCAAAAATCATCTATAGCCCACAGAGGTTGTGATGCTATCTCTGCCCCAGTCTCTACCGTCACTTACATTTAACTTTCTTACATCTGTCACAGGTTTGCCCACAGAGCGCTCCTCCTCTCCAAGACTTGCTACCTCTGTAGCAAATGGGTGTAGCAGTACCACAGGTGAAGCAGTACCACAGGTGAAGCAGTACCACAGGTGAAGCAGTACCACAGGTGTAGCAGTACCACAGGTGAAGCAGTACCACAGGTGAAGGGATGAAGAAGAGGTTAGCGTATTGCTAATCTGCAATGTGGCCTATTTGTGTCCAACTTCCTTTTTGTCATTAATCAAATATTCTTCTGGAGGATGTCCAAACCTTTTCTTCATTTGTTAATAACTTCTTATTTGCATCATTTCAGGCTGCAGAAAATGCTCAAGGCAGCAGATATTCAACTACAACGGAATAAAAGACAGAAGGGTAGAGAAGGTAAGATGTTGAAACTGACAAAGCATGAAGCAGCAATGCATTTACCCGTAGTCGCTGATATGGCTAACACTTGTTTTTGCCTGTCTGTTTGTGTGTGCCCGTGTGTAGGGAGGAAAGGAGGTAATGGTCTGCTGGCTGCCCTTGCGCATCATGGTGAGAACACAGCTCTTTGCTTAGCTTTTTTTTTAGACTGTGCGTTATAAATAAATGTATTACTTCATAACTAGTTTACTATCAGGCTTCTACAAAACTGACCCTAGGTAATTTGTTGTTTTATGATAACCCATGCACCAATATTCTCATCAGAGTCCAGTGCACTTCCTGGGGGCTTGGTTGGACCCCCCCAGAGCGTTGCGTATGCCGTTCTATCCACCTCGGGACCCGTTATCGTTACCGTAGTCGTTTACTGCCATATTCTGTCGTCCTAGTGTGGCCGAACGGTCTATATGACAAAACTGTAACGGAAACTACCGTATGCGTTCCCGTGGGGCCGCAGCCTTATGCTGCGTTCACACCGGACGCGATGCGAATATTCGCTTTGCTCCAATCGCTCAAGTTTCACCGCGGCTTGCAGTTTGTTTTATCGCGTCATTCAAAACAGACATACCGTTGACGGACAGTTGAGGTTGTTTACACTTCCATGCAAGATCGTTTTGATTATCTCTGTCGTTGACTATGGAGGATATAACAACTATTGCTGCTTTGTACCTTCTGTGGAAGTCCTACAAACGTAGCAACAAACGCCGCTCTGTCTGGGTTCACAATGTAATCAAGCGTCGCACACAGTTTGGTGAATATCATTGTTTGATCAAGGAACTGCGCCTGGATGACTGCCGTTTCCAGCGGTATTTTAGGATGACCTGTGTCCAGTTTGATGATCTTCTAGCTCGGGGTTGGTGTCAGGATTTCCCGGATGGACACAAACTACAGGCGTTCCCTCTCAGCTGCGGAGCGTCAATATGTCTCCGGTAAGTTGCTTTGTTTTTTATTAGCGTGTTAATATGAATACAAAATATTGAATGAATCTTGCACGTCATGGTGAATCAATACCACAGCACTATGGATCAAAATGAACTGTTTGTTGTTATTATTTAATTATAATAAACGTTTAAAAGGGATGCTTAAATAACTCCCATCATGATAGTTTGAATGACTTTGTATACTGCAGGGTAGCTTGTGAATTTACTCCAGGTGGAACTAAAGTCTGATTTAACACTTGATTATATTTCACATCATTCATCCACATCTGTAAAATAACTAAAGGTATTAATACATACCATTTAATGTAGCCTACTTAGTTACTTTACACCACTTTTTCAGGTTATGTCTTCATACAACTTTGTTTGATTTATTTTATATATGTTTCTTTTCTTTTGTGCTGCAGGTACCTCGCTACAGGAGATTCATTCAGGACAATTGCCAACAGCTTCCGTGTTGGTGTCTCAACAGTCTCTACCATCATCCCTGATGTGGCCACTGCTATCTGGGACTGCCTTGTGGAGGAGTTCATGGCTGTGCCCTCTACAGAGGAGTGGAGGTCAATAGCAGAGAAGTTTGAGGAGCGGTGGAACTTTCCTCTCTGCTGTGGAGCATTGGATGGGAAATATGTTGTCCTCAAAGCCCCAGAAAACACAGGATCCCAGTTCTTTAATTACAAAGGAACATTCTCACTTGATCTTTTGGCAGTTGTGGATGCAGAGCGTTGCTTTCGTGTCATTGATGTTGGGGGCTATGGAAGAACTAGTGATGGTGGCATTCTGGCCAACTCTTGATCAAGCCCTGAAATCTGTCTCCCTCCAACTGCCTGCTGGCCTGCCACTCTCAGCAGGTGACCACCTGGGACCCCTGCCACATGTATTTGTTGCAGATGAGGCCTTTCCTCTCAGGAAAAACCTCATGAGGCCATTCCCTGGGCGCAACCTTCGCAGAGAGCGCAGAATATTTAATTACCGTCTGTCTCGAACTCGGCTTGTTGTAGAGCAGGGGTCACCAACCTTTTTTAGGGTGAGGGCTACTTTCAAAAGATAAAACAAGTCGGGGGCTACTTTTACTCCTTTTTTTAGTTTTTTGCAGTGTATATATTTAGCATATTTATGCTGACCTTTAACCTTTGTGTGCTGTTTGGGTCTGTGGGACCCGTTTTCAGTGTTTACTAAAAGAACATGTATGCAATTTAATTATTTTAACCTGCTTTATTTGGGGGTGGACGGGCCTCACCTCCTCTAGGGGGGTCCTCACCTCCTCTAGGGGGGTCCTCACCTCCTCTAGGGGGGTCCTCACCTCCTCTAGGGGGGTCGGGAGGCATGCACCCCCGGGAAGATTATTTTTAAATGTTGAAGTGAAATGCATCAATCTGGAGCACTTTGAGCACAACATGAATTGATGGATACAGCTCTCAACACTCAGATGAAAGGGAGCTGTATACTTTTCAATAATCCAAACATCTTTAGAATATGATCAGAACCAATAACAAATAATTTAAACTGGTTTATTCTTATCTTATGTTACCTAGTTAGCATTCTTTCTTTTTATTTATGCTTATTTTACTAATCACTCCCCTTTCAAACTGTTTTTTGTTTTTTTTACTGTCCTATAGTACACATTGGAATGATTTCTGACTTTATCTATATTAAATAGATAAAGGTGTGCTCTCCCTAGCTCTCTCTCCCTCCCTCCCTCCCTCCCTAGCTCTCTCTCTCTCTGTCTCGCTCGCTCACAGAGGCTGTGTGCTCCTCCGTGGCGATGACGGCTTGCGTTAAAAAATAATAATAAACATATTTGTAAAGTGGGCGGGACACAAACGGGATTTCGAAAAGAGCGGGGGACATTTCCCCCCTGTCACAGGTGGAAATTACGCCATGCGTGTGTGTGCGTCAAGTGCAATAAATATATATGCAAGTTGCAGCACACAGAGTAAAGCTCTGCCCCTCATGTGCTGTATAGGCTGCATGATAGGCTGTTCAATGGGGCTGATGTGTTGTGTAGATTCTGCCAGAAGGGAAATCAGCGGGGAGGTGCCACATTGCTTTTCTTCCCGACTGCAACGCTGGTCCCGCAAATCAAGCAAGAACGTGATTGGTCGATATTCATTGTGGGGGTGGGGGGAGGAGGGGTGTTAGATAGATATAGAGTTGTAGTAAGTAGATAGAGTTCGCTATGATTTAGGTTTTGTTAATTCATAGGGTAGATAATTTTAATTACATTTCCTTTTTTGTTTTGTGTATTTTATACATTTTGGATTTGCTTGGCGAGTTATTTTTAGCTCCGCCCCACGGGCGACTTAGCCAGCCTCGGGGGACCTATTGCTGGCTTCGTTTATTTGTTTAAATATAAATAAATGATTTTAATATTGTCGCACCTCGTCTCCACTCTCAGGTTTTGTTATATGTGACACTTATATTTCTAGAAAGGATTATATGTGACTAGGAATACTCTGTTACAAGTAAAAGTTACTTTACACTACTGTGCACAATACAATCACCTTAATTACATTATTAATTATGTGATGACCATAAAGAAACCTAAAGAAAAGTATGTGATGGCGAAAGAATAAAGGAACATACGTGGGTAACATTAAACAAAGTTTTATTATCAATTTAAATATAAACTATATACAATGATTATAAATATTTTTAAAAAGCCTGGTTTGTTCCCTTCAAAGATTGTCAACCCATGGCAGGTAATCTATAAAAATTCCAAATTTAGCACAACTGTGCTTGCTTCATAAATTAATCTATGTATTTCAAACTTCACAAAGTTCTTCTGTTGCGTTGGCAGTCTTTGAAGGGAAGGAAGCAGGCTTTGGAGGAAATGCTCATCCTCCGAGAGTGGGGCAGGCAGAGCACCGGACCCCCGTGTCAGGGCCTCAAGGAGGCGTTCATGCACCTCATTTTCATTGTTTACATTCCTGGGCCTTTTTCTTCCTGCATGACAAAAACAAATAGCATTTTTTAGTGAAGGTCCAGCAATGCATCAATACAATAAAATGCAATCAAAACTGTCATTTACATACCCCTTGGTGCTCTGCCTACACCACTAGGTCCTGCAGGGGCATCAGTGGGGACAGCAGCAGGGACAGCAGGAGGGGCATCAGGGGCATCATCATGCTCCTCACTGCCCTCTGAAAACTCATGTTCATCTGTAAATATTGAAAATATAAGAAAGATGTATTTTGTATTTGAGATAGTAAAATGGAACAGGTAATGTAATTCTAGATTTTGTGAGAATACAACTTTTTACAATTGCACTTGTATTATTATAATTACTTATTGATAAATTAAGCAGTTATAGCCTTGATATTCTCTTAAACTTTGATTTTTACATTTTTTTTGTAGATATTCTGTATGACTTTCCTATGCAGTGTGAATGAGTGTCTCCACTTGTCAACCAACCTCTTCCGTCTGCTCCCTGTGCTTCACCTCCATATTCTGAGGTCCTGTCTTCCTCGACTCCATATTGCTGGTGGTTTTTCTCGGGGTAACAATTGGGTCGAGGAAGGACAGGACCGCAGAGTATCTCCACTTTTTATTGGTCCCTGCTGCTGACCCACTCCTCCTATCTTTCTCCCTCTTCCTTTCTTTCACATACGTGTCCCTCATACTCTTCCATTTCCTTCGGCATACCTCCTCTGACAAGAAAAAAACGTTTACAAACGGTAACTTTTAACCGTTATCTGCCGTTAAACCGGCGGTTGAGCTAACTTGGTTAATGCTAAATCTGTAATCAAGCAAACAACGAATGTATATTTTGTATAACTTACCAGGTATGCCTACTTCCTCGCTTATCTTCCTCCATGCGAGCTCTTTCTTGTTGCGGTCCCGGTAGATATACGACATTGTATCGTATATCTCCGGGAACCCACTGACAGCAACAACTATTTTCTCTTCCATCTTTACAACTGATCAACAGCAGGACGTCAGAGGGACGTCAGAGGGAATCCCAACGCTGATTGGCTTTCGCAAGAACGCGCCATGTGAATTTGACGCCCGAGTTGAAAAAATTGAACTCTCGCGTTTGACGCGGCCCCCTTCAATCGCGTGATTCGCGCCGCGTCCACCGCTTCATGCGCACCGTCGGAGCGAATTTGCGTCTGTCCGCGTCTCTGCATTGACTTTACATGTAATCGCGCTGCCCCCAAACATCGCATCGCGTCCGGTGTGAACGCAGCATTAGTGCTTGGTTGAAACCAGTGGAGGGGAACATCTTTGAAGCCCGCTGCACCTCTTGCAACAAAACGGTAAAACTCGGAACATTGGGGGTAAAGGCTTTACAATCTCACGGTCAGTCAGAGAAACATAAGACTCAAATACAAAGTAAATTACAAACGCCTTCCATCTCTTCTGTTTTCACAAACGCTCCGGGAGCATCAGTTGTGTCCAATGTAGCGTAAGATAGTACAGGAGCTCAAGGCATATACTCGAACGGGAGCTGCCTGGACGCTGCAATCATGTTGCGCTCACAATCCGTGCTGAGTGTGCTGACTTTTCGTACAATGTCCCACTGTCTGGCTACCTGCGTAAAGTCAAGTGCTCGGCGCAGTTGTTGCTCCTCTGTTTTCATTGAAACAGCTCCTTATATCCGTTAGCGCAGCTAGCTAGCACCAGATGCTAACAACAACAATACGCGTAAGGTGTGCCTCGCTCGCGCCACACATACACACACCCTCCCGGTCCTCCCGATGGCCAGTCCGGGCCTGCCGGTGAGCGTGGAAGTGTGGTCGGCCGCAAGCGGGCGGCAGGAGCGGGGCTGTCAGCATCAGCTTGTAGATGGTATTTTAAACTCGATGCGCTCTGAAACTACGGTGCGGCCGAGGACAAAAAATACACATCGTTAATGGCGTTAAAATAATTAGTGGCGTGAATTTTTTTTGTTATTAACGCGTTAACTTGACAGCCCTAGAAAATACACAATCTGTATGGAGTCCAAATAGCGAAAATAGAGGAGGATTTAAGAAAGACTTCCACAGTTGCGCTCACCGGAGACTATTGGACGTCACTCAGTAATGACAGTTACCTCGGGGTCACAGCGCATTATTTTGACCCACAGTGGGAACTTCAGTCTCATGCTTTGACAGTTATGAAAACAGAGGAGCGCCATTTTGCCGACAACTGCGCCCACACACACACACACACTTTGTATTGTATGAGAGAGGTTCCAGGTTGAATTGAGGCGAATATTTGTATTGTCCAGAGGTTGTTGTGTTTAATATTCATGAAAATATTTGTCATTGTTCAAATGATAATAAACAAACATTTGCATAAAGCATATTTGTCCACTCGTATGTTGATAAGAGTATTCAAAACTTGAAAAATATTCCTCTAAGGTACATTTAGAACAGATAAAATATGTGCGATTAATCGTGAATAACTATTGACAATCATGCGATTAATCGCGATTAAATATTTTAATCGACTGACAGCCCTAATATATATATATATATTGCACATGGTTGGTATTTAACAACAAGGGGTGTCATAGTCTGTGTTGTAGTGTGTGATATTGGTATTTATGGAAACATTTTACACCTTTCCATCAAGTATTATACGTTTTAGTTACTTGTTGTGGGTTACTTAACATGAATAATCACAGTTACTATCCTTTTACTCATCACATTTCAAAGAGAAATAGGCTATCGTTATTTTAACTTCACCACAGTAATCCATCATCAGCTTTACTTTTGAGATAAAGATTTAACTCACAATTGATCAGAACAGGCTTCAAAAACATATATTTTTATATATTACCAAGTGGTTTCATGTACAACCCACACAAGTATCATGTTAAATTAAGCTATGTTGCTTGGATATCACTAGATCCTGTTACATCAGCGTAATATAAAAGTACATAACGATTTATGTGTAAATTAGCATAATTACTAGCTAGCCGCTAGCTGCTAACTGCCACGGACGCCTCGTTAATATCAAAATCCATCATATAACAATCCAGTACCATGGTGTCATGAACTCACTGTGCTGTGACTTGTACGCAAATTGACATGCTTGATGTGAACGAGCCTTTTGGGGGGCGTGGTTAAAGTTGCGCATGCTTTATGAGCGCACATAAAGGTACTTCTCAGGCATGACCGGTAATCTGTGACGTTTCGCTCTCTCAAAAGTTGGGCCATTTTGGCTTCATGCGCCAATGAGCAACTCTCATAGGAATGAATGAGGCCCCGCCTCCCACGCTGTATCCAGTTCTTATTATATCATAGATTTAACCATGATCCATGTGTGTGTCCGCAGGCAGCTCTGCCCTGGACCTTTTCGAATGCTACGACACAAGAACCGAGTCATGGCAGGTGAAAACCAGCATGCTGTTGGCTCGCTGCAGCCACGGCTCAGTGGAGGCCAACGGGCTCATATACGTGTGTGGAGGCACGGTGGGCAACAACATATCTTGCAGGGTCCTCAATAACTGTGAGGTTTACGACCCCAGCACTCAAAAGTGAGTCAAACAAAAATGATTCAGAATTATACAGCAAAACGGAGGAAAAGTATATGCATAACAATATCAAATCGATTTTGTTTGGTGAGAATCCCAAAGTCTCAGTAGAAATGATAACAGCCACCAGTTCAAATTGACAAGAACAACATTTTTATTTTGACTAATGTGCTTTTAAAAGATTGTATCAGGCCAGGAGGTCAAAGAAGCTTCTCCACAAAAAAAGCAGGGAGACATGCCAGTCAAAACTATACATTTTATTAGAAAGAAACTTGAGTTTCAAAGTTTGTACCTCACAATAATAATATGCACATGCACCCAAAAGGGCTCAAATCAGGTAATGTTGTTACACTCTTCCTTAATCCCATATTTGTCCCTGTGTCTGTCTCCATCTTTCTGTCCTCAGATGGAGGGAGCTGTGCGAGATGAGAGAGGTCAGGAAGAACCATGGGCTGGTGGCGGTCAACGGCAGGATCTATGCTGTTGGAGGGCAGGGAGCACTGGGTACAAACACGTTATTATAATTATGTTATACTACTATTTGAAATAGTAGTTGTAGCATATGTGGCCTCTGAATGATGGAGTTTTTGTATTTTCTTTACAGGTGGACTTGACTGAAATTGTTTTATTTTTTAAATCATGTATATTACTTTTTTCTCAGGTACCTGGCAACCGGTGACTCATACAGGACCATAGCATTCAGCTATAGGGTTGGTCATATAACAGTGGCTGTCATCGTCAGGGAGGTTGCGGGTGCCATCTGGACCGCCCTGGTTGAGGAGACCATGCCGGTACCACAGATGGAGGACTGGAGAGCCATCGCTGCTGAGTTTCAGGAGATCTGGAACTTTCCAAATTGTGTTGGTGCCATTGATGGGAAGCACGTGGTGATCCAGGCTCCAGCAAATTCTGGGTCCCTCTACTTCAATTATAAGTCCACCCACTCCTTGGTACTGCTGGCTGTCGTGGATGCCCGGTACCTCTTCAGGGTAGTGGATGTTGGAGGATTTGGAAGGAGCAGCGACAGTGGGAGCCTGCAGAATTCTGCTTTTGGAGAGAGCCTCCGAGATGGCAGTCTGCAGCTACCACCTGACACCGTCATCCCAGGAGCAGAGCGGCTGGGCCTTCTTCCCCATGTGTTTGTTGGAGATGAAGCTTTTCCGCTGCTGTGTGTGATCTGGCGTCCAGGGAATGGACGCAGCAGGTTTGCTGCGTCCATTCCCTGGACGCCAGATCACACGCGAGAGGAGGATGTTCAACTACCGCCTCAGCCGGGCCCAGTTGGTGCTTGAATGTGCGTTTGGCATCCTCTCATCTCGGTGGAGAATGTTCAGGCGTGTCATCACCACCAGCCCGGAGGTAACAGAGTTGTGTGTGAAGGCCACCTGTGTGTTGCACAACTTCCTCCGCAGGAAGATAATGGGAAGGAAAACACGCACATCTCTCGAGGACTCCACGGATGAAGCTCCAGATACTCCAACCCTGTGTGATGCACCGAGGATGGGCTCCAACAATGCCACACGCAGATCGCTCCAACTGCGGGAGAACTTCTGCTCCTATTTGAATGAGGAGGGTGCAGTGCCATGGCAGCAGTATGTGGTGTAGGGTCACCATGGCTCTTTTAAGAGCCTCCAAACCAAAAGCTCTTTTAAGAGCTACCCATATTTTCTTTAAAAAGCAAATATTCCAAATGAGCCATTTAAAAATACAACATTCCTAATAAACATGTTTCTTGAATTGATATTATGATATTGCTAACAACCTTTTTCCTTCAGCCCTGTTTTTACTGATAAACCACTCATAATTTCAACAGGTTTTCAAATGGACAATTGTACAGAAGACCGCACATTATATATCGACATACATGAAGCTTCTGCTATGTTGCAACTGACAAACCACATGAACAAGTGAAGACACAGTATAGACATAACATACTTTTTAAATAACTTTTATTTATGTAAGTGTGTGATGAGTGGATAAGTGTAAAACATGTAGTGTGGTGTAGTATGTGTGTGAATTAAAAAAATTCAGTTCTCTTCCATCTCCTGCTCTGCCTCAAAAATTGCTTTGTATATTTCAAATCGCACTCTTTTCCTCTTTGCAATCGACAGCCTTCGCATGGCAGGCAAGAGGCTCCTGAAAAATAACTCATCCTCATCCTCCACCAACACCACTACTGGTGGTGGAGGTGGGGGTGGTGGAGGTGGAGGATGAGGTTGAGGTGGTGGTGGTGGTATGAACAAAGGACTGATGGCTGACATCAAGCCTTTTTCAAAGGAGGACATCTCCCTTCCCCTTCTCCTTTTTCCCCGGTCCCGGTCCTCTACAATCGCCTCCTCCTCCTGTCCTGTCTCCCCTGCCTGGGCTTGCTGACTGTTGGCTGGCTTTCTAGCTGGCTCTCTGCCTCTGGCACCAGGTTGGATGGAGGCAGGGTTTGCCGGGGGACATTGCTGGACGTCTCACGGTCAATGATAAATGGGGTTAAAAACCCCATCACTGCCGTGATAATCATCATAATGAAGTGCTTTGAGCGGTTAGTCAAATTATTCATCACCTCCTCCCTCCCTGAATCTCTGGACCCCCTGCAGTTTGCCTACAGAGCAAACAGGTCCACAGACGACGCCATAGCCCTCACCCTCCACACTGCCCTCTCACACCTGGACCCGAAGAACAGGAACACATATGTGAGAATGCTGTTCATTGACTACAGTTCAGCATTCAACACCATTGTGCCCTCCAAGCTGGCCATCAAGCTCAGAGACCTCGGGCTCAACAGCGCCCTCTGCGACTGGATCCTGAACTTCCTGACGGGCAGACCCCAGGCAGTGCGGGTGGGAAACATCACATCCTCCACCCTGATTCTCAACACCGGTGCCCCTCAAGGCTGCGTGCTCAGCCCTCTCCTCTACTCCCTGTTCACCCACGACTGCGTGGCCACACACAGCTCCAACACCATCGTGAAGTTTGCTGATGACACGACCGTCATCGGCCAGATCACAGACGATGACGAGACGGCGTACAGAGAGGAGGTCGAAAACCTGACATCTTGGTGCCAGGAGAACAACCTCCATCTCAACATCAGCAAAACAAAGGAGCTGATTGTGGATTACAGGAAGCAGCAGGGAGAGGGACACGCCCCCATCGCCATCAATGGGACTACGGTGGAGAGAGTCAAAAGCTTCAGGTTCCTTGGGGTCCACATCACTGAGGACCTGACATGGTCTCTTCACACCACCACCATCACCAAGAAAGCTCGACAGCGGCTCTTCTTCCTCCGCAGGTTGAGGAGGTTCAAAATGGATTCCAGGATACTCTGCAACTTCTACAGGTGCACGATAGAGAGTATCCTCACTGGCAGCATGACGGCCTGGTACGGCAGCTGCACCGACCTCGATCGTAAGGCTTTACAGAGGGTGGTGAAAACTGCACAGCACATCACCAGGACGGAGCTGCCATCCATGGAGGACCTTTACTCCCAGCGGCTCAGGAAGAAATCACTACGGACTATCAAAGACCCCCATCACCCCAGCCACAAACTGTTCTTTCTGTTGCCGTCTGGCAGACGTTACCGCAGCATCCGGGCAAGGACAAGAAGATTCGGAGACAGTTTCTTCCCGCGGGCAGTGAGACTGTTAAACAATTGAACTGTTGAAACAACATCAAACATTCAACTGCTACTCAGTAGTATGTATCTAATACCTAATATATATATATCATTCCAATAACTTGTATATAGACTCATACTGCACTATTCCACATCATAACTTTATTTCATTTTTATAACTATTACTATTTTTGTATTGCTCTTGCTCTTATTGTTATTATGTTATGTTATTATGTTGCATTGTTGGAGAAGCCTGTGACATAAGATTTTCAACTGCATAATTACTCTGTAGCTATGTCAGATTGACAATAAAGAACCTTGAACCTTGAACCTTGAAACGCCAGGGCTTATATCCCCCGGATGACCCTGCCCCGCTTCTCTTTGCCTCTTTCTCCCTTGTTTTCTCCTTTCTGAATCTGTCCCTCAGTGACTTCCATTTTGTCCTGCATACTTCCTCTAATGAAATGAAATGAAATAATAAAGTTAATTTCTGGAATAACTTTTTATTTACTTTTATTAATTTACTAAATTGTTCCTCCATTAATGAAAACCAAATCCCTTTATCACTGTCAATTGCATAAAAGGTTTTACATGTCACACTTTATATGATGAACATGTATGACATTAATGTCTATGGTGCTATTTTATGCAACATTCATGCTACATCCATGCTGGCTAAATATACTGTCTCTGCTTGCTAGCTGCCCATTCAAACGAAGTACACTGGATATAAACTCCCCAAACAGGCGAAAACCTACCAGTTTCACCCACTGTTTCTGCCACCTCCCTCCATGCCTGGCTCCTCCGGTTTGTATCTCTGTATGTGAAGAGCCTATTAACTTTATGTGTAATAAAAATCGATATTTCGATATATTTTGATATTTTATATACATTTAAGATAACTGGGCCACATTTGCTTCATCATATATGGGCCACTTTTGGTTTTCACCCAGATTAGCCTTTGTCCATTCTGCCACATCTTTGCCAAAGGTGGCCCACAGTTGTTTTGTGATATTTGGGCCACATTCACCATTTCCCACATGGGCCACTTTAGGGTGACATCCAGATTACACATTGCAGGAGCACCGCATCTTTGCCAAAAAAGGCCCACATTTGCTTTGGGATATGTGGGCCATATTTGCTATTTTACAAGTGGGCCACTTTAGGCACATATCCATTTGGTCCGGGCCAGAAGAAGGCCAGCAGTGCTGCATCATTGCCTGAAGTGGGCCACATCCGCTTGCTATCTGGGTATTGTACATTAATATGTGTGTGTGTGTGTGTCAGGGTTCCTGCAGGTTTTACCAACTCAAATGTAAGACTTTTTAAGACCTTTTTAAGACCACTTTGCATGAATAAATGTTTCAATAAGTACAGCATGAAAAGGATAAATTACATTACATGTCACTTGTTAGACGCTTTTATCCAAAGCGACTTACATACTCAATACTGTGGACAATCCCCACAGGAGCAATTTGGGGTGAAGTGTCTTGCAACTACATGCTGACTGCAGTGGGGTTTGAACCTGTGACCCCCTGATCCCAACACCAAGGCTCTATCTTTTTTTTTGTTATCTTTTATTATAAAAGTTTGCACTTTACACACAATTCACATCACTGATCCCCAAAAAAAGAAAGGACCCCAATGCTTCAAACTAATATACAAACAAAAACCAAAAACCACCACAAAATCTTCATCCAAACGATATTCCATTCAAAATCCCTTTAAGCACTCTTTTTTCAAAAAGCACCATACCATCATTTATCAAAATGATATATTATCTTACCATCATCTACTTCAATTAAAGCACATCCTTCCACATACTCCACCACAAAAACATCTTTCCCGTTATATAGAAATAACATTTCCAAGACCCTTTTAATATTTCTCTTCATTATGTCCCACACTTTATCAATTCTCCCCTCATAATGGGCAGCATTTCTTCGTATTTTCACAGCATATCTTGCCTGACTAAGACACATATTCAATAACCCAACATTACACCCATCCATTTTCCCATTCATACCAAATAGCCACAGCTCCTTCCATTGCAAACATGTAATCACCCTTACATCCCAACATCTACATATAATTTCTTTTAATTTCCCAAAAGATACCTTTAATTTATTACACTAAAAAAACTCATGCATACAATTCTCCACTTCCACTCTACAAACATCACATTCTCTCCTCCCCTCTTTGTCAAACATACTTATTACCAAATTATTAAATACCCTATTGTGTCTTAAAAGAAAAGAAAATTGCTCACATTCTATACTATTGCCTTTCACACCCAGATTCATCCATATCTTTCTCACGTCCATTCCACCCACCACTTTTTCTGATGCTGGTCTCCTCACATTTCCCATCCCAAGAATTTTATAAATCCTCTTTGTACTTAAATCCCCCAGTTTCATCCCTTCACCCACATCACCCACATATAACACCACATCACTTTCCACACTCCCCACATTCTCACTCTCAGTCATTCTCCTCCATTCCCCCGGCTTTCCTTCCTTTATACTCTCTAATAAACTCTCTGCTGTCCATTTCCCCATTAACAAATCCCCTCCTCTAACCTCATCAATAATCACCTGTGCCCTCATAAAACCCGGAACATATTCGTACACTAAATCCCTTACAACCCTAAACCCCGCCCTCCATATTGGCAAATTAAACATTACCTTCCCTTCTTTTAAGATCATTTTATTTTGAAAAATCGGTTGCATCCAGACCTGCTTCCTATTCACACAATCATACCTAACATTCACCAAAAACTCTCCCCATGCACTCATCACTTCCCCTTGAAAATCACTCATCCCACTCATCCACCCTTTCTTAAAACACATAAAAATACCACTATCCCCACATCCCCTACCTTTATTTATACTATCCTTCAAGAACACTTTCCAAACATGATCAACTTTCTTATTTAAATATTTGATCATGGTTTTAACTCTCATTACGAAGGCTCTATCCACTGCGCCACACGCCTCCCATAAATATAAGAGTACAGTGCGTAATGTCGCAGAAACGCCGCTCCGGCACCCCGTTACGGAGCCGTAAATGTTTTTAAATTGGACAACTGCTATGAACCGTCTGCTCCTCCTGTGACATCTGCAATGAAATGTACCTGTCCCGTTGTTTTATAGAGAGGAATCTGTGGCGTCATCGGTTCACAGCCATTGGTGAATTTATGTCACGAGTGGGAGCTCTCGTTTTTTGCCAATAATCTAGTTATTAAACAGTTCAAGAGTACCTTCATTTGCTTCGTCTTGATCCGTAGATCTGTTTTGATGGGACGTTTTTTTTCCCATTCTCGCACATTTCCACCCGCGGTATGCAGTCGAGGCTAGTCTTTTTAGACTGGGCCTCATCTGGAGATATCATTTGATCTATCGATTGTCCCACACTGTAAAAACTGTGACTGGGGTCAATTCATTTTAAATAAATAATTTGTAGTAGCCTTTACATAATAAAAAAGACTTTGTGAATTTAGGAATCACATTGAGCTGAATTCAACAAACTTAATACGTAAAATCTGCTGTGACATTTTGAGTAGAAATTAATTAAATTTGATGAGAGCCTAAAAAATGCAGAAAATGAATAGAAGTTACTCATTGGGAGCTCTTTAGTTCTAATCTCTTCACACTCCCGCCCATTTCGCACCACATTGAAGTTCTTCACTTGCTGCCACAGCCCACAGCAGTTTGCTGCTTCGTCAAAGCTAAGAACTGTTAATTGTTGTAAGTTAACTGACATTTTTTAACCAAGTTGATGTAGCAGTTTAACATTGTTTTGGGCTATTGCTTAACAAACATGCCAACTGTATTGCATTTTTAGGAAAAACCTAAAACCACATTAAGCTGAGGGATGAAAGTTGGTGATTTAGTCCTCTTTATGTTTTTTGCAAGGACTGAAAAAAGCTTGATACAATGCCACACTTATTATTTATGTCTTAATGTTCCACGGTAATGTTGTGACTTTTAAGATACCAGGTAATGTTTTTCGACTTTTACTCTAAAGTCGCCTAAGTATCCACCCTTGCCGTACCTTAACAAGCTAGCTAGCATGCTACATTAGCCGACCAAAGCTACCACGTTGTGTGGAGAGCAGTCACTCTGAGCACAGTAAGAAACGAACACTATTGCTTGCGGGTGAGTAAGGAATATAATTGTTTTTTTTCTTTCTTCATAAATAACAATTTGGTGTTATTTGTATCGAACCTCTGTTGCTGTGTTTTGTGCACACTGACTGTAGTATATAGTGCAGCGCACATGTACTGTAATGAGGTTACTGACGTGGCGCGGAGTGATACGTAGAGTGTGTTGAAGCCCGCATAGAGGCTCGCAATATTACCATGGCTGGATGTATATTAAGTTAACACATTTGTCTCATCTGAAGCTAAAGCAAGGTCTACTGATACTTCATTAATCCCCATGTCATCCGGTCAGATACTATGGCTGGCAACAAAGCATAAAATACAAGATGGCAAATTACCGCACCAAACTCCGAGGCTACGGTGTTCCTGAGGTGATGTGCAATGCACTAACACGTAAGAGGCCTGCAGGTCAGAAGTCTGCAAAAAATGTAAAAAAAAGTGAAACTACCTCCCCCCTTACCCAGCAGGAGAGGACGAGGAAAGTCAAGAACAAGAAAGGATTCAGTTGCTTTCAGAAGTAATGAAAAGGGACAACAACAAACTGATAAAAGACAAAATGGCGAAAACGTTTGCACACAGAAGAAACCAAATCATCAACCAATCACCCAGTATAGAGGACATCAAAGCCAGATGGTCCGCTCTATTTGAGGCATCTCATGTGAGTTGCATTATAATGACATCGTTATACAGTTTGTATTACTATAGTTTTAAATAATCCTTGGAAGTGCAATTTTGTAAGAACAATATACTTGTACACTAATATTTGAAGATTTAATTCTGGTTTTATTTGTCTTTTAGATCCAGGATGAGTTTCAGAGAAGTACAATGGTGCAGCTAGATTCAAAGTTCATGTCCAAGCTGGATGAACCCAGGCTTCTGAAACGTTTCCACTCAAAGGGAGGCAAGCATGGGCTTAAAGTTGCAGGCTATTCTTCTCATGGTATGTTACAATGAGTATAATGTTTGCTACCTGTTTTTTGTTGAGACCTTTTGAAATGTTTTGTAAATGTTATTAGATTCAGAATTTATTCAAATTCATTAAGTTTAGTTGTTGACATTGTTGGAAATGTGTATAATCAATAATGTGTTTATTTTGCATAAAATACAGAACATTATAGCCATCATAAACGTAGACTTTATGGCAAAACGATTGAATTCCAGTAGATTGCACATTTAAAGTGGTGCACATTTTGCTCACTACCAAAAGTTCAGGTTTGAGACTTGCCAAAAAGTGCTTTGATATCGCTGATTCTGTATAACGTTGTTAATGGGATACCAAAACCCTCAACCTGCAATGGTTATGTTTTTAACAGTTGTTTTAAGCACAAAAAAAGGTAGACTGGATTAGAAGTGACGGGAAGCCTTTCATTAAACTAGTCAATCACATCAAGGACCCTTAATAGGGATTTAATAGTTATCTAAGGAACCTAGGTAGCTTTGACACATTTTAGTTAAATGGACGAATTTGACACCATTAACTTTAATAAAGTTTATTTTTTGTCATTTCAGGCTCCAAGCAATCCCAGCATCGACATGAGCAGAGGTCTTGTAATTCGGTGTCTGCATTTATACACAGATGCTGGAATAAAGATTTTGACTGAGCACTTAAAAAAGCCAACACCTACGACTCTCTACCTTGATGCCACAGGCAGCGTGATACAGAACATTCCTGATCAAAATAAGCGGGTCTTGTATTATGCTTTGCTTTTGCCCGGAATGGGTAAGGATGAGTGATGGGAATTACGGCTCTTTGAAGGGAGCTGGATCTTATGGCTCCGTTCCTTTCCGAGAGCCGTTCAAAAGAGACGTTTTTTAAGGGGGCGGGGTTAATAGGTTTATCTGCGAAATAATCACCAGTATAATGATTGACTGTATTGCCAGAAATCTACTTTTACTCACAGAAAATGTATAACTTGCTACATCTCTCAGCCAGCCAAACTACTACTCAAGCAGCATGCGTTATGCCATCATCTATACGGCAAATTGGCATTCTGGAAAGCAAGTTCCTTTTAAAGGCGAGTGGATTTATAGCAGGCAGTGAACCAACGATAAAAAGAACGGCTCTCACCAAGTACGACTCGGTTCCCTTCGTTCGTACCAAAGAGCCGTTCAAAAGAATAGGATCGTTCGCAAACGTCACATCACTATTAAGGATAAGCCTCCCTTGCCTGTCACAGAACTGATCACCAACAGCCATTCCATTCCATCTATTTCCCATTGGCTCATGGAATTTAAAAGAAAGTTGTCTTACACAACAAAAAGAAAGATAGCACAGGTTGAGACAGATTATAGTTGGGCTCTGATAAACAGTGTGCTTCTGTCTTTTAACAGGGAAAATATGTCAGTGTACCTTGACAGAGCATTTGAGATAAGAGGCTCATCTCAATGTCCCTCCTCGACTCCTCTCTCCCCTCTCCTCCGGGACTTGACCCGGAAATCGATCAAGACACGCCATGTTGAAGGACGTCCCAATCGCTTAAATGCACACGGAGGAGTCGGTGAGGGAGGAGGCTTCCAGAGGAGACGAGAGCGAGGATACACGAGAGCAGACTACGCGGAAGTGTTTTCACTACTCGCGCATCAGAGCTCCGCCCCCAGCTGCACAGCCGTCTGCTCACTGCAGCTGTTCTTACCGTTAAAGGAGGATCAGTCATTAAATGTTTAAAGTGCTTCATTAAGAGTACAATATATTAAATCTCTTAAACAAATGAGGAGATCATACTCTATAAAAACATTAAAGTGTGTGAAATATACTTAAAAATGTAATTAATAATGTTTTGATTATAAAATAATAACTTACAGTTCTTACTTGTGGTTTGTGACGCATGTGTGGTAGACCCTCAGAGCGTCCAACATTTAGGATATATACAAATACGGGTAGCATAACTAATACATATTTTAGAGATTTGTGTCTCTCTTCTGTAGGACAAATTAAATAACATCCAATACAAACGTTGATCTGAAACGAGCTCAAATACCATAATGAAATTAATCCATCAATTATTATTATTGTTATGATTATAATTATAACTTAAATGAAATGTTATAGCTGGTAAAACAAATACAATATATATAATGTATAGAAAACTATAATAAAGAGATGAATGGAAGACATGGAAATCATTTCAATGTGAAACTAAATCCCAGGTTTGAAGGGATTTATGTGGAGGGGAGTCCAGTGACAGGTGATACACTGCGCGCACCAGAAGTAAAGGGCGTTGTTTATGGTGAGTGAACGAGGACATCCCAATTAATACCTGAGGACTCCTCTGTCCTCGCGTCTCTTCCTCGTGTCTCTCGCGTCTTACGGAGGCGGAAGGGACGCGAGTGAAGGAAAGGAGGAGGTGAAATATTCAATTGAGTTGAGCCTAGTGTCTGGACAAACTGAACTGATTCCTAACTTCACTGTGCTGCATCTGTGCTCTGCTCATATCACGAAGGCTGTGTCACAAGCATTTGGCAACAAAACTGTAGACAGAGGCACACAGGAATATGCAACATTCTGTTTTGCGTACATCCTGAACTGCACAAGTATGCAGGAAGCCCTTGACATCTTTTATCATATGTGTGTGCTTTTTGATGCAGAGGAGTACACTCATTTGGTGAAACAGAGCAAAATGTACCTCGACAAGTGCATTTTGCAAACTCGGGACGTGAAACTGGAGGAAAGTGGACATGTAATGGGAGAGGAGGAAAGCAAAAATAAAAAATCTGCTCATAGCATTATTGGAAAGTCTCCTTTTACACAAGCTTTTCAAGTCAGACGGGACCAAGCAGAGTGTGACATTCTCTCTGACGATGCTGTTCATGTAAAAAACCACTACCTCTGTCCTGGTGTCATTGATGTACTGTTAAAAAACGACATGGGGATCTTCCCATTGTGGAGTGGTTTGTTGCTTGGGGATCTGTCGTGACATAGAAAAGGTACAACCTCTAAAAAAGATGGAAGTCATAAAACCAGGGATACCAACTGCCATGTTGAGCTCTGGTTTGGGTTGGACAAACACTCAAAAAGTAGCTGAGACCAGCAGAGTTCATCTCCAAAATGTATGCCTCAATACAAGGAAGATACGTAGAGCACATTGAGCAATACAAGCTGCTGGTCACATGACCTGGAAGTTATTGAATAAATATGCTAATTTTCCCATAAAAATATTATAATAAAAAGAGGTGTGTCCTACACTGAAAAAAATGACTTTTTGGCTTTGTAAATATTACTTTGATTATGTTTAAATTCTACAATACATTACTATTTCAGTAATTTTACTCAAAATGTCACCTTTTATTTAATGTGTTACTTTACTTTAATTACTAAGTAATTTTGAATCTTCATTTTGATAAGTGAATTTTAACAATAGCACCAAGTAAATATTACGTAAAGTATTGTATTGACTGTACAACCTGTTAAAGCTAGTAAAATGTACATGGGCAATGCAAGTTAACTGTGGGTGACGTCAGAGGAGAGTTTGTTCCCGCGCACGTTGCCCCCACAGACATTGTTGGAGTAGAATACCTCTGCTACGCGCCGTTCGTTGGATGAGGCTGGATCTCTATTAAATTAAGAAAGGAATTGAAAACACCGGAATCAAAGTTATAACAAATTATCTGAGTTTACTTCTAGTAGGAAACCAAACACATATACAAGTTATACAGAGTACTCGAGTACTCCGGGCTTCAGGCCTGATGATGCGGTTTTACAGGTAGACAGACCAGCTTTCAGAAAACGAGAAGTATGGACTCCAGGTTTGTGAGGCGGTTTACCGTCTTCTAGCACCAGCTTTCAACAGACCAGAAGCATTTTACACTCAAAAACAACCGTATACATATCCCTATTTTGGGGCGGAGATGTGTTGAATTGTTCCTTCCCATTTTCCTCCCAAGCGAATCAGAGAGCCCCTGGGGAGGAGCTGTGTAAGCTGACCACCTCCCCCAAGTGTCCTGACTGGCTGGATTCGCTTCTGGTGAGGTCAATAGTTTTCACCAGGACTTGAAATTCCAAAGTCCCCTAAGGTCAAAAGTCAACGTTATCCCTCCGTCCCGATCTCCCCTCCCTACCTTTTCCAGGGGAGTTATCTCATAAACTTTTCTTTTTCAAACAATTAAACCTTTAGTGCCCCCATAAAAAGAGACCCAAATCTACCTTAAAAACAACATCTGGTGTGTTGAGGTGAAAGGGACAGGGTGTGTATATGACCCAGGAGTGTGATTACTTAAAACAGTTCAAACATGTTCACTAAAATACAATTCAAAATAATACATCTTTACTTCAATACAGTTTAGAATCATATCTTCTTACTTCAACATGGACAGTCCAGGACTCAGAAGGTTGACATTTGAGTGGAAGACTGCTTGGTCGACCATTTCATGTGAATATTCGTGGATGTGGAGTCATGTGAGTATGTTTATGTGCTTGGTTAACTTGTTACATTCCTGTTAGCTCAGGCATGGGCAAACTAAGGCCCGCGGGCCATATACGGCCCGTTGGGCTTTTTAATCCGGCCCGCCGAATATTGGTACAAGATTGTCCAAATTATAGTAAAGACTGCATTCATTTAGCCTTTTTCCTGCAATACCCGGCATTTCAGTTGATCCCACTAGATGGCGCACTCTAGACACAATTGACCTTTGCTGGGGGGTATACTACGAATCAAGATTTTCGTTTAGCAAGCTAAGGGGTTTCCGGTCCTACGAAGCTGGTTCACTTTTTAGCGGGCTAGATAACTTATTCTGAACGGCTATCCTCCGGAGCCAGGATAGGTTCCAGGATAAGAGCTCAGCCTATAAAAGCTCCGCCTATCGACCAATGAAATCTCTGTGAAAATGACGTCGCCTTTTCTCGAAAACACTGTGGAGCTCGGATTGCGAGAGGCGCTCTCAGGCGGGAGCGGATCTTTAGGGAAAGAATAAACCCTTTGGCTTTCTCTGAAGAGTATTTGTATGAAAGATACAGGTTCTCGTCAGAAGGGCTGACTTATCTTTGTCAGCTCCTTGAGCCACATATTGCTAATGCCACACATCGGAGTTGTGCCCTTACGGGCCGTCTCCACAGCAGCGTTAAAAAATCTTGAAACGCTTCTGCCCATTCACTTTCCCTCACTTTTCGCCGAAATGCTTTGTGGGCAGGCGAGCGGAGATTTTCAGGATTTTGAGGATTCAAATGTTCAACTTTTGAGGCTGAGGTGGAAGCGTCAGCCAATCAAATCCCGTGTACGCAAATCTGACAGTTCAAGCTCTAGCCAATCAAACGGCGTGTATGCTGGGAGAGACATACCGCAGGTCATTTCCTCATATTCCAAAAAATGGAGGAGAAATTAGCGGTAGCGAATCAATCACCCGGTGCTTTATGACCAGACCTACCGGGATATAAACCGGAGGAGCCAGGCATGGAGGGAGGTGGCAGAGACAGTGGTAGGTTTTCGCCTGTTTTGGGGAGTTTATATCCAGTTTACTTCGGGCTTTTTTGCTTCGTATGTCGCGGGTGGGAGATTCATGTGATTGGTTGCTCGCAAAAAATCCTCAAGCTTCAGATACGCCCACCTCCAAGATTTTTTTAACGCTGCTGTGGAGACGGCCCGTTACAGTGCCGCAGACTGTATGTATTGCTTTGCGATTTTTTGCGACCGGAAGTTTTTTGTATTCTGTGGGTGATGCAGAGAATCTTAGCAAGAATACAGTCTGCAGTGCTATTCATAAGGTCGCACAAGCTCTGACAGGGCTCACAGAGTCCTTTATTGTGTTTCCTGGCACATGTCCCACGCAGATGATCAAAGAGGGGTTTTACAGCATGGCAGGTATGTGATTATATATTTACAGTGAATGTTGTTCCTATGACGTACACGTCCCGATGGCCAGTCAGAAGCTAGAATGCCAACCTAGAGAGCCAATCAGAACCTATAACGGGCTAAAGGGTGGTCCGCACGCATGGGCCGGTGCGTCTGAACCACCCGGGCTGAATTTGTGTCCCTGTACACTGTTGTATAATAAATGCAACCTACTATTTCATAGGGTTTCCCAGGGTGCTTGGCTGTATAGACTGTACACACATACCCATCTCTGCGTCCCTGGGAGAAAATGAACGATTATGTAAATCGCAAATCCATCCACAGCCTCAACATTCAGGTAAATCTTGCACATTCACTTATAGAACACACATTGAAGTCTGGGTGATAAAAGGAACTCACACATTTAAATATTCACACAGTACATGTTTCACACTTGGACTATCTTTCTCTATAACATGGACTCATTTCAAATGAACATTGATGCTACACTGACTATGATGCTCTTATTGTGGAAGTAGGCTTGTTAACCCCAAATTATTTTGCAGGCCACCTGTGACCACAGGTGTGTCATCACCAGCCTTGAGGCAAAGTGGCCTGGGTCAGTCCATGACTCGAGGATCTTCTCAGAGTCATCACTGTGTCACAAACTCGAACAGGGTATGGCAACTAGGGATGGGTACCGAGCCCCGGTATTAAACGGGCCCCGGGGCTGAATTATTAAAGACCGTGGTACCGTTAAGCTCCGACGTTATCGGTCTTTTTATCGGTACTGGAGACATCTAAAAAATATGTCATGTGTATTATTGCTACACAAACATTATATTGCAGTTTTAGTGTCGCCAACTCCGTTTCTAATACGCAAAAAGACTGCAAAATGCGTCATTTTTAGTATTTTCGATCTCTCCAATCCTGACGAGAGATCTCTCTCCCCCGTCTGTGTGCGAGGGGGCGGGGCGGTTTACACACACGCAGCTGCTACATGCAGCAACACACACACACGGAGGAGATGGCGGAGAGAACGCGCTCCGAGGTGTGGTTAAACTTTACCCGTCTCGCTCGTTGCCTAAAGTGCAATAAGAGTTTAGCATGTCAGGGCGGTAACACGAGCAGTCTGTCTAAACATCTTGCAAAAGTGCACCACGTTCAGACGGAGAAATGCACCGGGTTCGACTGTCTCTAGTAGCTCTGTAGCCCCATCCACGAGTAACGTTTCCACGTCAGGTATATTATGTATGCTAGCAGCAACACACGGAGCTAACTCAATGATTCAAACATGGGTTAATGATTAGAGGGAACTGAGTTATTTAGTTTGTTAAAGTTTCAGCTATTCTGTTCACAGTTCTGTCATCAGATTATTTAATATGATTTGTTAAAACATTGTTGTTTCTGTTGATGTGAAATATTATGTATTTCATTTAAATAAAAAGCAATGTTAGTTTTGTTCACAATTTGTTAATTTTCATTTAATTGTTTATTTGAATAGGGACAATGCACATTAATGAACACTTTAGACAAATAATGCTTCAAGTGTAAATATGCCGGATTGTAGCTTTGAGCTAATTTCCATCCGTAGTCCCTGACATACAACATATAGTACAGGGAGGTGAGCTTTAATGGAGCTTACCTGGAGTGGTTCCTAGGCTGGAGTTATCAGAGTCTAGCAGCTTCCTTGGGGAATCTTTCCTGGGAGAATCCAGGACCTTCCTAGGAGTAACCATTTTTGCCACGACGTTGTCCTTAGACTTTCTCGACGATGTTCATCGCATGAATAAGCGGCAGAATTAGGGCAATATCTGTGAATTACTCTCACACCCTACACACTACTGAAACCACAATCAGGTCATCTACGATCTACGGAGACCTGCTCCCGCCTGTAGAGTGGCTCCACGCTTCGGGCTGGGGCCTGCTTTCACCGGCGTGTGCTGCTGTGCGGAGGAGGATCTGCCGCGGCTGGGGCCTGCTCTCCACCTGTCCTGGTTCTGCTGTTACGGAGGCCTGCTCCCACCTGTCGTGTGTTCCAGTGTCGTGTGCTGCTTGCTGAGGAGACCTCTTATCCCGGGGATACCACGGAGGGACCGGTGCGCTTCCTCGCTGCTGCTTTCGCCTGTCCTTTGCTGCTGTTGAGGAGGAGGATTTTTTTTTGCCCCGGGAACATCGCGGATATTGTGTGCTGGTCTGGGAGGATGGCCCATATCGTGATTCTGCTGTGCCTGTTAACTGTTCTGGACTATGAGAAGATCTCTAGTCATCCTGAGAAGCCTACTGGATTCAGGTCTGTTCTGCCACCCGCAGTAGGCATCCCCTGCAAAGGGTCGGATGTGTTACACAAACAGTTACCGGTCACCTTGTCACAGACAATCTGCTCGACAAAATATGTTTGTCTTTTTTGTTTGCCTGCGATGATGGTACTTCAGGACTGCTTCTTAAGCTCAAATCACACTCTCGCAGACTTTTCCGGTGATTCTAAAATAGATGACAATTTGTGTGTGTCGATTAAGAGGAAAAGATGCCTGTTTTTTTTGTTATTATTACTGTCAGGAAATGTTCAACCTAACCCTGGTCCGCCCAGTAGTAGTAGTCAGATCGCTACTCCTGCTGATTTTAAAGCTAGGTCTGGGTTGGGTTTCATCCACTTGAATGTGCGCAGTCTGTTAGGTAAGCTAGATTTTGTCCGCATTTGGGCAAGCTCGACTGACGCTGACGTCATTGTGTTATCAGAAACATGGCTAAATAAAACTATTTTGGCCTCTGACATATCCTTAAATGGTTATAATGTGTATCGTACCGACCGGCCTAATAAAGGTGGTGGAGTTGCCATTTATGTTAAGAATAAGTTCAGTGTAACCACATTGATCTCCAAATCTGTCAGTAAGCAATTCGAATTGTTAGCCTTAAATATAGAAGTGGCAAAGGGGCAACAAGTCATGGTGGTAGGGTGTTACAGACCCCCCTCAGCTGTCAAGGACTCCTTGTCTTCACTAGCAACACTTTTATCACAACTAGACTACAAGGAAATAGTGCTACTTGGAGATTTTAACTGGGACTGGTTAACTGCAGTATCAGAGGATTTTAAAAACCTTTGTATCTCTTTGAATGTTACTCAGATTGTTGACAGTCCTACTCGCCCTAACGTTAAGTCCCCTAATAAATCATCCCTAATTGATCTCATTCTAACTAATGTTCCCTATAAATACCTATCTGTGGGAGTATTTGCAAATGATGTGAGTGACCACTGTGTTGTAGCCACAATTAGGGACACTAAGGTCCAAAAGGTTAAACCCCGTATTATTATTAAGAGACACATAAAACATTTTGTGGAGCAGGGTTTTGTTCATGATCTGTTTGGGTTTGATTGGGGAAGAGTCGATCTGTGTGCTGATGTAGAAACTGCATGGTCTTATTTTTATCTTGGTTTTATGGAAATTATAGATAGACATGCACCCCTACGCACTTTTAGAGTAAAGGGACGAGACAATCCTTGGTTTTCTGCTGAACTGTCCAGTCTCCTACATGAGAGAAACAAGGCCTGGGCAAAGGCTAGGAAATCAGGCTCAGAGGTTGAATGGCTGCGTTTTAGGCAACTAAGAAATAGCTTCACTTCACATGTCAAAAGTGCTAAGTCGAAGTACTATTTGTCAGTTACTACAGAAAACCTAAATAATCCTAGGAAATTTTGGAAAGCCATAAAATCGCTATCCACCGGTGAGATCCGAAATGAGCTACCTCCGTGCCTTACCACAGCATCTGGCTCTATATCGGACAGGGCTACTATGTTAAATTGTTTTAATGAGCATTTTGTGTCCTGCGGTTCTATGTTTGATTCTGTGACTAACTCTGCTTTTGTGAACACCACAGTCGGTGACTCTGAACAATGTGGTCTGGAAAACCCTTTCAGTTTTACTCCTTTTACTGTTGATGTTGTTCGTGAAGCTTTAACCAAGTTAGATCCTAAGAAACCGGCCGGCCCGGACAACGTGGAACCTTTCTTTTTAAAGATAGCTGCAGATTTTATTGCTCCACCTCTCACTACTCTTTTTAACCTCTCCCTCAGCACAAACACAATTCCTAAACTGTGGAAGTCAGCGTATGTCCTGCCTTTGCTGAAAGGAGGGGAGGCAACTGTTTTAAATAACTATAGACCCATCTCTAAATTGTCAGTTCTGGCTAAGGTTCTTGAACGCCTAGTGAGTGAACAGGTAAAGGTGTTTTTATGTACAAATGACATCCTGTCAAAACATCAGTCAGGCTTCAGAAAGCAACATAGCACCATCACTGCCACAATGAAAGTGGTGAATGACATTACAAGTATTTTAGATAAAAAGCAGAGTTGTGCAGCTCTATTTATTGACCTTTCCAAAGCGTTTGATACCGTCGATCATCACATCTTAAAGCAGAGGCTACTCAGTATTGGCTTATCCAGCCATGCAGTGGGTGGTTTGTGAACTACCTCTCTGAAAGGTCCCAATGTGTTCACTTTGATGGGCTGTCTTCTGAGTGGTTGAACATTGCTAATGGTGTTCCTCAAGGTTCTGTTTTAGTTCCACTTTTATTCTCCATCTACATCAATAGTTTAGGTGAAAATGTGGATGAAGCTACTTTGCATTTTTATGCGGATGACACCGTGATGTACTGTGCAGGTCCCTCCATTAAGGAGGCTGTTGTTAAATTACAGGCTGTTTTTTAACATTATTCAGACTCAGCTCTCTGAACTAAAGCTTCTTTTAAATGTTGAGAAAACCAAGGTAATGCTCTTTTCTAAAGCTAAAAAGACTCCAGAGACTGCTTTGGATATTGTGACTATGCAAGGACAAGTACTCCAAGTGGTTAGCTGTTATAAATACCTTGGTATCTGGCTTGATGATTGTCTTACTTTTAAACTTCACGTCACTAATCTGCTTAAAAAGCTGAGGGTTAGATTAGGTTTCTTTTTCAGAAACAAGTCCTGTTTCTCTTTTGAAGCCAGGAAAAGGCTAGTCACTGTGACCTTTTTACCTGTGCTAGACTATGGTGATTTGATCTACATGAATGCACCTGCCCATTGCCTGGAAAGGTTAGATGCCGCCTATCACAGTGCTCTGAGATTTGTTAGTAACTGTAAAGCACTTACTCATCACTGTACCCTGTATGCCAAGGCAGGTCTGCCTTCACTTACTGGTCGGAGGCTCAGTCATTGGTACATATTCATATATACAAAGCCATGCTGGGTAAACTACCTTCTTATATCTGCTCTTTGATCTCACGGAGAGTGGCAAGTAGCTATTGCTTGAGATCACAGGATGTGTTTTTATTACATGTGCCAAGTGCTAGGACTGTTCTAGGTACTAAAGCTTTTATGTGCGCTGCTCCTCTGGCTTGGAACACTATGCAAAAAATATTGAAACTCAGCATTTTGATTCCCTTGCATCAATTTAAAGCACGACTGGATGAAATATTATTGGATACCTGTAAATGTAAATAGATGCTAATGTATACCCCTGTAATTATGTTGTGATGTCCTTTTTGTTTTCTGTTTGTTTTTATATGTGTAACTCAATGTACCGCAGGTCTCCCTTGTAAAAGAGATCGTTGATCTCAATGGGATTTTTAACCTGGATAAATAAAGGCTACAAACAAACAAACAATAGTTAGTTTACCTAATTTTTCTCTCCAAAAGAACCGATAAGAGTACCGTTAAAAGACCGGACCGATAAGCGGTATCGATAAAAGTAGTAGTACCGTTAAAACCTTAACGATACCCATCCCTAATGGCAACTGTACATTCTTATTGTTTTGTGCTTCTTAAGCTGCCTTTTGTGTATACTTATGGAAATGTTCCTTTATCTTCAGGAGTCTTCAGTGGAGTGCTGCTCGGGGACAGGGGTTATGCCTGCCAGCCTTTCCTAATGACCCCCTATCCTGACCCTGGTGAAGGGCCACAAACCACTTTCAATGTGGCCCATACCAAAACCAGGGTCAGGATAGAAATGACCTTTGGACAACTGAAGGCCAGATTCACCTGCCTGCGGGGGCTCAGAGTGGCCCCTGAAAGAGCGGTTCCCATCATAACGGCCTGTGTTGTGCTGCACAACATTGCAACCATGAGGAATGAGAGGGCCCCTCATGCAATCCCCCAACCTCCTGATGTGGTAGACCCCATCACCCTGGACTACCCTACTGGCAGGGCTGTCAGAGATGCTATTGCATGTTATATTGGCCAATAACAAAAGAACACACACAGAGAGAGAGAGAGAGAGACCTTGGGTGATTTATGTCGGAGTTTTATTTTGTGAGGTATTCCTGACGGAAAAAGAGAAAAAAAACATATTTCTTGGTTTACTTTTTCTTTAAAGACAAAAGGGATTTGTGTTTTAGGTATCCTAAAAGATGTAAAGGTCACCTTATGCACCTTTCATTTGACTTGAAAAAAAATTACTGAATGTTACAAAATTACCTGTCTTTCTCTCTCCAATTTCTCCACCTCCAGCTTTGTTTTTTCCATCAACAGCTTCTGGTGCTCTATGAGGAGGTCGTTCAATTGGATGCTTTGGACTAGGGTCCGTTTGTATAGGGCCCGCACAGTGTCTGCTTCAGCCTGAAACACATGAAACACATATATGTTGCTTTAACATTCAAGCATGGCTCACAGCAAGAAAGCTGACAATTTTAAACTTGACTATACTTTTACATTTTGTTTAATTAATTACTTGTCGTGAGGGCCTAGATAAGGGCCTAGATGAGGGCCTAGATGAGGGCCTAGATGAGGGCCCAGGCTGCGGGGGAGGAATCTGCACCTGCTGTGGGGGAGGAATCAGCACCTGTAGCTGCGGGGGAGGAATCTGCACCTGCTGTGGGGGAGGAATCAGCACCTGTAGCTGCGGGGGAGGAAGAGTTCCTTCTTCCTGCGAATTGAGCAAAGCAAATATATTTTCAATACACAGTAGTTTTTTGTCCCATGTGCAGACCACCACCATGTGCAAGTAATCAGAAAGAATCAATTAAAGCAACGTGTCCACACCCTCTCTGCCAGTGTGTCATCCTCATCTAGGCCCCCCTGAAAAGAAGAAGAAATGTAAATGGTCTATTTTATCCATATTCATTATATATAATTGTGTTTTATAGCAACGCAGCTGTTTCAAGCTCCCTGAATCTTACCATGTATATAAAGGTGGTGGGAGCTGCTGCAACCAGGGTCTGTAGAGAACCCCCCTTCCACCCCTACCATCAAGGGCCGACCCTCATTGTTGCTGAGGGCCAGCTCCTCGGCAGGGGTGAAATCTGCTGGAGGAGGGCCCCCTCCTGTCTTCCTCTGGTCCTTTTTTTTCTTGTTGGCTGCAAGAATTGGGAAAAAATGTGACCGCTTTCCTATACAGTTATGAAACACAGACTAATTGAAGCAATACAAAACGTGTATTTTCAAGATCTCAAAAGAGGGAAATTTACCAGATTGAAGGATGTTCTTATATTTTATTTTGGTCTGTTCCCAGGTCCTTTTGGAGCCGCCGGGATTACACCTGAAAAACGAAACGAAAAATGTCATGTACAGCTTGAATTAAAAATAAATGCTATAAATTAAAAGGATAAAAAAAAACATTAGGCTTAAAGCATGGCTCAAAGTCCACTTGTGACCCTCGGGCGATGATATGATAAAGACAAAAAGGCTGCCACTCAATGATCAATTTGGTATTTTAATGACTATTTATCCGCTGAACTAGAAAATTAATCTGGAAGCGTGACATGACTGCCGTGCATCCAATACACTTTTTAAAGATGTGCAGCTGTGCACGCTGTTACATAGGACGTAATTTACTTACGCATTCACAGAGTCAGCAATTTGTTGCCAACCACTTTGGCGACTTTTGGCAGCCTTTGGCGACTTTGATCATGTGCTTGAAGTCCTCAAAGCGGCTCATTATTACACTTTGCTCCTCCGCTGTGAAGTACGCTGCTCTAGCCTTGTCCATGTTTGTGATTGGTCGAATGCTCCAGATTCCACCCATTTTATGTGAACGCGCACCTAACTAGATAGGACACGGCTGGCTTGCGATCGAGGTGATAGCCAGCGTCGTAGGACAGTTTAGCGAGAGCGTTTTTTTTTTTTGGATTTAGTCAGCCGGATAACTCAAAACATATCCAGGATATGTTGAACTAGATTCGTAGTATACCCCCCTGGAGTCTGGCCCCACTCGGCAATCCGGCAGTTCGAGATTAACCTGAGCAATAACAGTTCATGGCGAGTACAGCGAATACAAGTTGTAACAAGCAGTAGCGCTGAGCAAAGTGACTAGAACGCGACCACACACTTATATAAAGTCAGGCAACACTAACCAGGCTTAGTGTGATTCTGTTTATTTGACCTTACTTTAATGACCATCCGTTCACTGTTATTGACCATTGTGAAGAGGCAGACGTTTTCCTGTTTTGTATTATTGCAGCTATCGGATGGAATAAATACATGGGCTACATGTGGCCATCACAAGTAAAATCATGACGAAAACTACGCCGGTGAAATATGCGTGTATAAAATGGCTTATCCCACAATATGATAGCAACAAGTAGTCAAGAAAGTCTGATTAGCTTCGGTTGCTATGCTAACATCACCTGTAGAATGCCAGAGAAACTTTCCTAACAGCGTTGTGATGCCAAACAGCGTCAATTCAGACTGAAACACATTCACTGATGGGGATGCGGGATATTTATCAGCTGCTTGTGTGACAGTCGGACAGCGAAGACTTTCCAGCGGCCGATGCCGTGAGTTAACAGTAGACTAAACTCCGGTGGAAGAGCAGCACTGCAGCGGGCAATAATGCCGCTGAACCACATTAATAAACAATGAACCACGGCACTCTGGAGAAAGGTATAAGGTTGGAGAAGTAGTTATTTAATTGAATCTGGCTTCGTATGATTAAAAACTACCCGATGCAGTCCTCTATTGATGTTGTTGTGAGCGGTGTTGCGGAGAAAATCAGCGACGTAAAACGCTGTGTGGGTCATAAGAAGGCACGTAAACGGTTACGTCATGACGCAAACGATGACGCAATAATTCACCTTTGAACCTAATTCACCTTTAAACCTGCATCTGTAACAATGAGTGGACCAAAGAAAAGAGAAGTCGACAATGTTAATGAGCAGTGGACAGCTACATATTTGTTCACCGAAGTGCGATATAAGGCTGTATGTCTTATTTGCCAAGAAACCGTTGCAGTTTTCAAAGAATACAATATCAGCCGCCACTTTTCCACCATCTGCTACTGGCCCGGCCCGTCTGTCAAACTTTAAAACTCATAGTGGCCCCCGAGCCAAAAAGTTTGCCCACCCCTGTGTTAGCTTGTCAGCTGAAGTCAGTATTTGGTTATTAAAAATGTAAGGCTAAGTTAGCTAACATTAGCCGACAGATTAGCTGGCTAACTAGCTCGTTATCGTGCTAGCAAACTTAGCCCGGTTTCATGCAAGTTGCACATGTCAGATATAATCTTTATATATACGGTCTATGGATATAATATATTTTTTTTAATGGCTTATTTGAAGCTTCAAAGTTGTTCGCTACGACGACATTCACCGTTTATAATGGAAACAGAGTGGAGGGGTGCTTGAGGAGCAAATATGACATGTGGGGTACCTCAAGGCTCCATCTTGGGGCCTCTTCTCTTTAACATCTACATGCTACCACTGGCTCAGATCATGAAAAACAACAAAATAAGTTACCATAGCTATGCGGATGACACACAAATTTACATAACAATTTCAACAGGAGACTGCTCCAATTCAAAAACTGAGTAAGTGCATTGAACAATAAACCGGCAGGATGACTCCGCCCTTTGTCAGCGTGATTCTCAACCGAATTAGAATCCACATGTGATATTACGACATACCGGATTTGTTTCGGGTCCACAGAGTCGTACAGGCTTTCCAGGGTCTCAAATGTGAAGTCCCCGAAGCCAACAAGGGCCTGTCAGTCCCTCCTGACCAGGCAGGAGGGACTTCGCCCGCGCCTCCTCAAACGTCCGGTGGAACCTGACTGCCTCCGCAAAGTCAGGATACGCTGAGGAGTAGCGGGTGAAGGCGTCCTATAAATTCACAAACAGGTTAAAACTGTTGTCACTCTTTTAACCTGTTACGCACCTTCCGCCCGGTACCGGGCGGATAAACGCGTCATTTGCAGGAAACAACGTCTAAGGAATCTTAATATTGAATAAAACTATGAATGTGTTATATCCATGTAACGGGAAGAAACTCAGCTAACTGATCTTTTTAATTTTTTTTTTCAAAAAAAACCCACAATGCACTCAGCCTCTGAATTAGCCACGACGAAAACATGGAACGTAAAGCGGCACTTAAACTCACTCAGAACTCCCTTGTTACTTATCCTAGATGCACAACCAACCACTCTTTTTTGGTGTCCTGGAGACACTGAATCTAACGGTGCTCTCCTCAACACTCAGTGATAAACATTCGCGACGCTATAAACGAAAGCGTACATCATAACATTGGCTAAACCTCTCAAAGGTCAAATGTCACTTGTTTTGCATCAATCTTGATACAGGGTACTTATTATATGTTGTACTTTGGATTCCTAAAGCTTTTAGTCTACTAACCCATCATCCAAGGGTAGTTTTCACTATCTGTAAAAAATTACTTTTGGGCGGACACTATAATTTACAGTTTTTTACTATGTAAAATCTGAATTTTCTTTAAAATAAAAAACATTTATATTGATTCTGACACTTCTACATCCAACTCACAGGTTTATCATTACTTTGAGAACAAAGATTATTAATTTAACCCTTTTAGAAAAGAAGATATGGTCATTTGTTCTGGGAATGTCATTTTCGAGCCTGAGACCTGAAAAACAGGCTCAGAGTGGAACAGGTTAATGGTATTGTGAATCAGACTGAAGGACACCGCCTTGTTGGCCATCAGCGGGGACTGAGACCCTGTCCTCTCTCGCTCCTTCTGGTGGGAGGCGACCAGATTGATGGCGTAGCCCATGTCGTTCTCGTCCTGGTACCGGCCGAACTGGACCTTCCATTCTGGCTTCTTTGCCCTGTACAGGGCTTGGCTGGCTGCCTGCCGGGGGGCGAGGGTGGTGGCTTCGGCCGTGGCCTTCAAGAGGAGGGTCCCATTAGGGCTCCTAAATACCGGATGTTCCATCGACACAGAGTTGGACTCAGTTAGACCCAGGGCTCTCGACTAACTTTTTTCACCATCCTCCCGGAACCGTCCCGAAATACAATCTAAGCCGTCCCGAAATTAATGTGGATTAATTATTTGAGTAAATCAGTCAAACACATAAACAAAGGCCAAATATATTTAAAAAAAACACACAAGCAAGAAAGTTACTCTAATATTGAATCCAATCAAGTCCCATCCGATTAACAAAAAAATCCAACACTCTGTCCTGAAGACAGAACCCAGAGTAACCACTAACCAGGATGACAGTCTGTAACACAGTCAGGAGACCTTTACAAACTGCCCCGCCCCCTCGCACACAGACGGGAGAGAGAGCTCTCTCGTCTGGATTGGAAAGATCGAAAATACATCATAGACGCATTTTGTAGTCTTATTGCATATTAGAAACGGAGTTGGCGAAACTAAAACTGCAATATAATGTTCATGTAGCAATAATACATATGACATATGTTTTAAATGTCTCCAGTACCGATAAAAAGACCACTGTTGGTACCACTGTCTTTAATAATTCCGGCCCGGGGCCCGTTTAATACCGGGGCTCGGTACCCATCCCTCCATGGGGAGAGGCGCAGCATATTGCTAAGGACTAAATACGATGGAGAGTTCTCATCTCAGCTGCAATGACATGTCTGGAAACCCCCTCTAGGGTGCCCCATGCATAGCGCGCCGTCAAAAGCTGCTTCATAAGTTAAGTTTCGTTTCTCCGCACCGCTCCGGGGTAAAAAAAATGGTAGTTACATCACAGCTGTGCGGCTGACTGACAGCTGTAGCTACGTACTGTGTGTGTGTGTATTTCGCGGGTTGCTAAATGCTTTGTGTGTGTTTATGTTGACAAGGAGGTTTAATAACTGTGTACTACACAAAACGTGCAGTCAGTTTCATTTTCATCGCCGTTCGTAGTAGAGTTAGCAGGGTATTTTTATTTTAACTCAAGGGTTCAAGGTTCTTTATTGTCAATCTGACATAGCGACAGAGTAATTATGTAGTTGAAAATCTTATGTCACAAGCTTCTCCAACAATGCAACATAATAACATAATAACAATAAGAGCAAGAGCAATACAAAAAGAAAAATAGTTATAAAATAAAGTGATGATGTGGAATAGTGCAGTACGAGTCTATATACAAGTTATTGGAATGATATATATATATATTAGGTATTAGATACATAATACTGAGTAGCAGATGAATGTTTTGAAGTTGTTTCAACAGTTCAATTTTTTAACAGTCTCACTGCCCGCGGGAAGAAACTGTCTCCGAATCTTCTTGTCCTTGCCAGGATGCTGCGGTAACGTCTGCCAGACGGCAACAGAAAGAACAGTTTGTGGCTGGGGTGATGGGGGTCTTTGATAATCCGTAGTGATTTCTTCCTGAGCCGCTGGGAGTAAAGGTCCTCCATGGATGGCAGCTCCGTCCTGGTGATGTGCTGTGCAGTTTTCACCACCCTCTGTAAAGCCTTACGATCGAGGTCGGTGCAGCTGCCGTACCAGGCCGTCATGCAGCCAGTCAGGATACTCTCTATCGTGCACCTGTAGAAGTTGCAGAGTATCCTGGAATCCATTTTGAACCTCCTCAACCTGCGGAGGAAGAAGAGCCGCTGTCGAGCTTTCTTGGTGATGGTGGTGGTGTGAAGAGACCATGTCAGGTCCTCAGTGATGTGGACCCCAAGGAACCTGAAGCTTTTGACTCTCTCCACCGTAGTCCCATTGATGGCGACGGGGGCGTGTCCCTCTCCCTGCTGCTTCCTGTAATCCACAATCAGCTCCTTTGTTTTGCTGATGTTGAGATGGAGGTTGTTCTCCTGGCACCAAGATGTCAGGTTTTCGACCTCCTCTCTGTACGCCGTCTCGTCATCGTCTGTGATCTGGCCGATGACGGTCGTGTCATCAGCAAACTTCACGATGGTGTTGGAGCTGTGTGTGGCCACGCAGTCGTGGGTGAACAGGGAGTAGAGGAGAGGGCTGAGCACGCAGCCTTGAGGGGCACCGGTGTTGAGAATCAACGATTCAACATCCCAAATTCGCCCCAAAATGTATTTGTATCCTCCCCGACCCGATGTTTTTTCGGCCCCGGGACGACGGGACGTCCTTAAGCTCGAGCCCTGGTTAGACCACTACCACAAATACAATGAAGTACTTTACTGTTGAACTCAGTACTAGTTGGACTTCTACCACAATACTATGAAGTTATTTTACTCATTACTTTTTCAGTTATTCTCCGTCAAACTCCTGTGACAGAAAATCTTTTTATCTCTCATCAAATATGGCAGAAAACATTTATTATTGTACTCAAGGTTCAAGGTTCTTTATTGTCAAACTGACATAGCTACAGAGTAATTATGTTGTTGAAAATCTTATGTCACAGGCTTCTCCAACAATGCAACATAATCGTCACATAGGCCTACCATACTATGCATCACACTTTGTTTTGTCCTTTTTTTGCTCTGCCTTGTGCACAGGTTGTGACAGCATGTGTCATTTTACACAACATCTGTCGGGGTTGGGGACGACCTACCTCGAGAAGACGCCACCCTGGAGGAGGACAACGAGCCACCTGCTGCGCATCAAGGTGGTGGGGAATGTGAGAGTGGAGCAGCATGGCGTGCGGCCCTTGTGAACGAGGTGTCCGCACTTGCTGTTGCTCCACTGGGCTCAAATCCCATGTCACAATCTGCTTATGTACTTGAGTAACTGTATTTTGTAAAATGAGCATCTCCCCAGGACAGAACCACTAAACTAACATAACACTTTCTCCTTCTGTTTGCAGCGTTGAAGAAGTCCTGGAGGATAAACAGCCACAACATCATCAAATCACCAATTCTGCCTACATGTGGGAGATGGACCCTCTGGCAGGAGGCTGCGTTCCATCAGGACCAAAACCTCTCTCCACCTGAACAGTTAATTCCCCTCCGCTATCGGCCTCTTAAACAAGGCCCGGCCTCCCCACTGACACTTTACCTCAGCCACAACGCAGACTCTATATGCATTACATTAATGCACACAATGTTCAAATATTGCTTACTGCACATATTTCATGTTATATTCTATAATTCACTGCATTCTATTTCGCTGTAAATTACTGCTTTGCTTTATTGTATTGCTATTTGTTTACAGTGTTGTTAATATAGTTCGCTATCTGTGTACTTATTTTCTTTTTTTGTTTTATATGTTATGTATGCACCATGACATCAAGTCAAATTCCTCGTACGTGTGAACCTACCTGGCAATAAACCTGTTTCTGATTCTGAATAATATATTTAAGCAATAGCTCACGACATGCCGTGGTATATGCTCATTATATCACAGCTAAGGGGCGTGGTTCGGCACGACGCGTTATAAAACGGTTATCAAGTGTGGCAATATGAAAGAAAAATACACACTCTAATTTAAATAGTTTTTATTAGTAAATAATGATGTTCAAAATAAAATAGTCCCTCCGTTGCCTTCTGCACAAAACATAGTGCGAGGTGGTTGCTATGCAACAACACTAACAGCTAGCGAACATATTAGACAGAGAGCGTTGATCCATTATTTGGCTATTTATTTACATTAATGTGTATGTTGCCGTTTATTGTGCACCCACTGAAAAACTGTCCAGCATCAGTAGAATGGCTTACGAGGTTACTTGTATAGGTTGAGGTTGTTCTAGGCTGTTGCTTGGCGAGAATATTGCTCCACTTTCTCCGGTCCCCGAGATTCAGCTTCCAGTAGCTCTGGAGAGAGCTTTCGCACCTGTGGCCACTAACGGTCCTCATTTCTCTGCTTTGTTTGAAGACCCGCATCAGAAAGCTTTTGAATGGTGGTACTTTTCCAGTTGGTCTACCTGCTCTTCACGTAGCCCTGCATGTAGTTGATAGCGTTTTTGCGGACCTTTTTGATTACCGATTTGAAAACATCTTTGCTCGCTTAGCACAATTCCTTATGTCAAACCTTGGAAAGTATCTAGCTATCCCTGCCCTAATGCCAAAGTAACTGGCAACTGAATATGTTTTGCCATTTGGTGTTGGACCGTTGCGTAAAAAGGAGGGTTTCTGCCCCGTTGCTTCTCCGCTGTTTTCTTGTCGCAGTTTAAAAAGCAAACTGCATGGGGATACTGACTTGTTGTGAAAAGTAACTTCAATTCTACCCGTGATATACGCTCATTATATCACGGCTAAGAACCAATCAGATTGCTTGATTTGACTTGATATTTTATAAATATTCATATATCATACTTGATGTCTGCATAAAACACAAATCTCAACAAAAGAGGCAAAGTCAAAACAAGGTTAATTTTCATTCCATTTCAATGTCATTTTTTATTTTGGGGCAAAACGCTCTAAGACAGCCAAGAACTTTTCAGACCTTTCTCGGGCCTCTGCTGCTCTCCTCTCCTCTCCCTCTCTCTGATAGAGGATGTCCTACCTTAACAGATTAAGGTAGGGATCCTCTCTCACCCTCTTTTTCGTTCCTCCTCTCCTCTCCGTGTCGTCCTTCTCTTTTTCCTCCACATCCTCCGTGTGGCTGCGGGGTGGAGACGGCAGAGTTGGCTGCAAATGGCCTCCGACAGGACACGGGGAGCTGGCGTCGGCCGGAAAGCCAGTACTGGAGCCGGAACCGGAACCATGGCTGCTGGGGCCAGAACCATGGGTACTGGGACCAGAATTGGGACTGCTGGAGCACGGGCTGGAATCCTAGCCTTGCATCTCCTAGAAGCCTTTTGGAGGATCCGTGGACAGACAAAACTAAAATCGTGACAGCAGTGACGGAGGAGGAGGAGGAGGAGGGATGTGGCTGCTCCTCATCTGGAGGAGGCAGACCCACCCCTGAAGGTCCCGGCACCTCCGGGATGTTGTACTTGAAGGGCTGTCCTTTTCCCACCTGTACAAAGGACAGCCCTTTTGCTGGCGGGAGAGCCACAGCTGCTGTAAGGATGACACCAGTTCCCTGCAGTAGCACAGACACCCCTCTGTCTTTCTGGCGCTGAGAGAACCTGTAAGACAAACCCAGGCAGATGTCCTTCAGCTTTTTAACGGAAAGAGAAATCCCAGTACGGATTACAAAACCACCAACAAAGCTGCTGGTTAAACTCACCACTGGGACAGGTTCCTCTGGTTTAGCTCAAAGAGCTGGATCTCGGTCTGAGCCATCAACCTCGGGCTGGCCAGCACTGCCTCTCTTATGGCCACGTAGTCCGTGAGGATGAGGGACCACGTGGCAGCGGGGTGGAGACGGCTGCAAATGGCCTCCAACAGGCGGCTGGTGCTGGACCATGTTGCAGGGCCAGAGTTCAGTCCGAGAAGACAGCTGACTCACGGAGAGGACAGTGAGGGTTAATAGGCAGCAAATATTTAGTACAGGAAACAGGAATATTTTAAGCGAGTCTTACCGTTGGAGACTCTCCTTCCCAGGACAGGAGGTGTTCTTCCCCTTCGCTGTCTTGAACCGCCCCTTCGGCTGCCTCTCCCGGTGTCTGGGAGGGTAGACGACTTGTCGCCTGTCCGGCTCCGTGGTAGAAGTCCAACGAGTACTGAGTCCAACAGTACCAATCTCATTAACCTCTTAAGCACGGCGGTCCCCCCATTGGACCCCTCCCACCGTTTTGTTTTCGAGATAATGTCTCAGGGCTTCTTAACATTTATGAAACTATTAATGTGTAGCACCAGATTAACGGGAAGAATCTCAGCTAACTGAAGATATGAACAATTTTTACCAAAACAAAACACAAGTCTCATAAGAAGGGTCTAAATGACCCCTGAGCGAAAAAATTCTAACACACAATTCAAGATAAAAATACCCTTATTACTTATCGTAGCTGCACATACAATATAGCCGATTAAAGCTGAGACTCCACTGATTATTTAGGTATAGTATCATCACTGAGCGATCCGAACTTGCGACAGGGGAAGCAAACACAGACATCACAACACGTACCTTTACGGCGCTTTTACGGCAGATCATCTCACCGTAGCTGTCAATTAGGTCAAAAGACGTGTTCAATGGCATTAAAACGAAAAAAAAAAAATCTACAACTGTTGATCCATAGGTTGATAATGTACCTGTGCCTTTAAAAAAATTATTTATAATCCATAATTCCATTTTTTATGTAAAAATTGGAGCGGAAAAGTTAGCTGCTAATGGTAGCCACCAGAGTGTATGCAGCTTCCGGTTTTGGTAACGCGTCACTCTCACTCCTTATTTGTTAACGTTTTGATGTGTATATAACTTTCCCTCGATTCCATTGGCTCTAGCGGTTATAAAGAGATTTCATTCATCAAAATCGAGCAAGGGGGGCCAGAGATAGGGTTTTTGGCTAAATCTCTCTAAAAAGGTCAAATGTATCTTGTTTTGCATCAATCTTGATACACGGTACTTATTATATGTTGTACTTTGGATTCCTAAAGCTTTTAGTCTACTAACCCATCATCCAAGGGTAGTTTTCACTATAAGTAAAAAAGAATTTTTGGACGGACACTATAATTTACAGTTTTTTACTATGTAAAATCTGAATTTTCTTTAAAATAAAAAACATTTATATTGATTCTGACTTTTCTACATCCAACTCACAGGTTTATCATTACTTTGAGAAAAAAGATTATTAATTTAACCCTTTTAGAAGGGAAGATATGGTCATTTGTTCTGGGAATGTCATTTTCGAGCCTGAGACCTGAAAAACAGGCTCAGGGCTTAACAGGTTAAGAACTTATGGCAGTAAATCATTTTATCTCTCATCAAATATAGCAGAAAACATGCGTTATTGTACTCAGGAGGGGAGTTTGACAGGATTAAAACTGTAATCAGAGCACTCTCATCACATCCCCACAGATGTTCTCACATCTGTTTCTACCGGAAATCTACGTGAAGTGGTTGAACAGTGTAATAGAAAAATATTATACTCACTTACCTACTTTAATAATATCATTGTTGTTCTTATTTGCTAATGTTTATCTATATGTACTACTTCTCACACTTCTTAGTTAAAGTGGACCTATCATGCTATATTTTAATAATATAGTGTAGGACCATACCTATATAAGGCATATTTATACTTTTTTTTTCTCAAAATACCAAACAGATCATGCATTTTAGCCATGCCTCATTTCGCTCAATTTGCATATGTACTACAGCGTCTCTAGCGCTTTCGAACGGCCGTGGCTGTCTCCTCCTGATTGGTGGAGTTGGCCCAATAGCCGTAGCGCCACCGTCCTGACGTCAGTAAAGTGTTCAAATCTGTATCAGTTTTTATCAGATCCGTTGCAGCCCCGTTTTTAGAGATTTGGGTATGGAGGAAAATAGAGAGGGTTGTGTTTTCTGACTCTTGGTGAGTTCCCTGACACACCGGGGACACATATTCATGTAGAAAAGACGTACAAAGGTGCATTTTGCATGATAGGTCCCCTTTAGTTAAGCTTGGGAACATTCTTGTTGAGAAGATTTGTTGCAATGCACTTGCAACAACTTGCACTAACCCTAACCCAATACACATAGTGGCTGCAGTCGAATAGTCAGTTTAGCTCAAGCCCCCAGGAAGTGCGCCGGACTCTGTGCCCAAAATTCGGTGTGTCCAAACGGTGGTACTGCAACTTCCGTATCAGTCCGTGACGTCACCCGGCCCAAAAATACTTTTTCCCATTGACTAAAATGGGGAAAGAGACGTCTCTAAATCAGCGGATAATTTATTTATAATTCATTATCCGCTAATTTATAATGTATTTTATAATTTAAATAAACTACCCAGTATGAACTATTTTATAGCCCTTATTAGAATCATTAAGTCCTTAAAGTTGTACTAAAATCCGAATCTAGATTTATTAACTCTCCATTCATTCTAAATTAAAATTAAAGGTTGTTTTCTCAAAATGAGTTTTTTCTCATCATGTGGATTAATACGCGACGACTGCAGGGTGAGGGTGACGAGCATAAGTTTCACTTCACTTTTTAATTTAAATTCCAACCTTGGAAGGAGGTTTGAAACTTCCTTTATAACCTCCTTTAGCTTAGGAAACAACGTCCACAATATTAATCTGCTACTTATGATTTATTAGGTAAATAGATGAATAATTTGATCTATTTACCTAATAAATACCTAATTTTCTGTGTTTTGTGTTGCACTGTTGGAGAAGCCTGTGACACAAGATTTTCATCGACATAACTACCCTGTAGCTATGTTCGTTTGACAAATAAAGAACCTTGAACCTTGAACCTTGAAACACTGGATCTTCCTTTATGAAAGGAAAGGAGAAAAAATGCTGCAGCATTTACCATCACACAACATTCGGCCGTTCACGGAAACAACGATTATGACCGATGAATTAGTATCAGGAAAGTTACGGTGCTTATTAAACATTTTAAAACTGATGTGCAGCATTTCAAAACATTTCATAGTGTTTACTGAGCTGTGTGGGGTTTCTTAAACTTTTAAAATATGTTTGAATGGTGATATACACAGTGATAGATGTTAAGGACTAACGTTTATAATAAATATATTTGAATTTATTTTAAGATCTTTTCATACAATCATACGTATTGGGATTCATGTGGATTAATACGTGAGGACCGGAGGGTGACGAGCTTAAGTTTCACTTTCCTTTTTTATTTAAATTCCAACCTTGGTCATGAAAAATATTTGTTTCTCTGTCGTCCACGTTCATAAAGCATAACACAACACCATCAGAGCGCGGTGCAAAGTATCTAGATGCGGTGAAAGTGCAGTCGGATTCTCAAAGCACCGCAGTGTCTTCTCCTAAATCCTTTTGAATTCTCCTATCCACTATCCCTTAACCCCGTGACGTTTCACACAGAGGTCAAGGAATAGACGGGGATAGACGATAGGAGCTGATTTTTGGACTATTCGACTGCAACCAAAGACTCTGAAACAGGGGGCTTTGGTACATGATGATTTCATTTCATTTCAAACCTTTATTTATCCAGGTGTATCCCATTGAGATCATTGATCTCTTTTTCAAGGGAGACCTGCTCACATGATGATTGTAATAAACTACAAAGAGTACGGTTTAGTATATGTAAAGTGCTGTGAGATAACATCTGAATAAATAAAACTGATTTGATTTGATTAAAGAAAGGTTTGTACTACAGAGCTGTATTATGATGCATGTTATATTTATATATCTATCTATATGTGACGACCCCTGCTTTACTCTCTCCTGTTGTGTGTGTGTGTGGCCCTTTAACAATCTCCCTTCCTCCCTATCAGCACTGATTGAGGACACCTGGCTGCCGGTACCTGAGGAGTGAAAGGCCCGAGCCAGAGTCTCGTTCGCGCTCTCTGCTGGAGGATCTGTTTTGGAGAGCAGCTACCTGATTTATGCTTTTTTGTTTTCCTTCATCTTAGTTTGGCATTCAAACACCTTGCACCACACCATGTTCACACACCCACACCTACACTACTGATCTTACTGATTAACACATCCCATCGTGGTAGCTCTTTTGTTAAGTTGAGCGGTTATAATAAATATCTTTCCTTATATCGTGTCCTTACCACGTTTTTTGTTATGGCCAAGAGCCAGGCCATGACAATACACATTCATAAATGTTACCTTGCAAATTAACACACTGCATGATGTCGTGTCCTGCTGTTTGGGATGACCCAGGCTCTCGCATTTGAGGAAGGCCAAACCGCTGCTTCTTCTCCTTGGCCTTTTAGTAGGTGGTTGGGAGCTGGTGGAGGGCACGGGCTCCTCCTCACTGCTGAGGGACACTTGGGAAGGCCCTTCTTCAGCAGAGGTGGAGGCCTCATTAGCAGTCTGGCCATGGCTTGACAACGGCCATGAGGTAACTAGGCTGGGAGGCTGAATTGATGGCCTTCCCCCAATTGCCTCATGCATGGCCTCAAACCATGGCCAGGTAGCTGCTGAGGCTTCTCCCCAGTCTGTTCCTGTCCCAGTTGGGGGATTCTTTAACTCCTATTGACAACACAGATAACAGACTGTTAGTTAAAGGGCAGTGAGGGCAAAATTACATTACATTGCATTTAGCATGACGCTTTTATCCAAAGCGACTTACAATAAGTGCATTCGACCAAGAAGATACAAACTTTCCCATTTCTTTGATGCCTGTGGACCAGTCACCTGGCCCTCCAGACCCATCTCTTTAACAACCTGTCTTTAGTTACAAATTATCTTAATTCACCATGCACATTTATTAAAACATTTGATCAGACAAATATAGGTGTACTTACTCCCAGCCTGATTTGGCAGCATGTCATTTGCCACTGAACATGTGCTCCATCTTAACCCTTGCGCTAATTAGGGCAAGGGTTTCAGCATCTGTGACTGAAATAAATACATCATATTAGGCTTGCATGGAACAACGCTGGAAACTAAGAATTAAATAATGCAAACTGAGCATAAAGGTTTTAGTACGATGTTAACTTTACCTGGATAATTTCACAACACTAATTTCATATAAGTATTTTGGCAAGTTATGGCTAAAGAATGTAAAAGCTTAAGAGAGCAGCGGTAACTTACATGATCTTCGTTTGTCTGTCATGATGACGATCGGTTGTTTCCTTGAACGACCGAATATTCCCTCGCCCTAAATGCCGCGGCCGCAAGGCATTGTGGGGCAGCATTTTCTCCTCTCCTTTCGTCAAGGGAGGTCCAGTGGTTCCTAAGCTAATTGAGGTTATAAAGGAAGTTTGAAACCTCCTTTCCTATCATCTAGAGAATTCGAACGGCACTTATCATGGCTGCCACTGAGGGACTTCCGGGTCATTTCACTCGGTTAGGAAGGTTCCTAAGCTAAATGGACTATTCGACTTCAGCCCATGTGTTTTTTCTAATGCATAATGTCCTCCCAATTGGCTGCAGTGAAACTCTTCAAAGAGCTTGCTGGCTTCTTCTGCTGATAACACCACTTTGGCGAGGTGCTCAGCCATGTCCCTTTTCCTCCTGCATTACGGACCTATTTCACGGCAAGAAAGTATGAAGGAAAATTGCTATGAAAGAAGAAATAGGCCTACGTCCCATAATTACTTTCAAAGTAAATGTATTCACGTTTATCATAAGAACGATGACTGCACATAACAGCACACAGAACTGTGTTAGCCAAAAACCAGAAAAAAAAGAACTGCCTAACCGTGAAAGTGTGTGTATGTCTCTGTGTATGTATGTGTGACAAGAGCTCTCTTCTGAGCTACAATCTTTCATCGTTGCTGTTGTAGGATTGGTGTTTAGCTACGGTATTTAGCGTCCACAGCACCTCCACTTTTAGGGTTGACGTCGACCCAAATGTCACCCGGAGGCAGTGGTGGCGTTAATTGAATATTTTCCATCTATGACGTATTTTTTTGAACAATGACGGAAAAATCTGAAAGCAGTCTTTCATTTTGACAATCTCGGAACAGCGCAAAGGTTTCCCCGCAGCGAGGCTCTGGTGTTATGCCGTGTTATGCATGCCCTCCAAAAAGGAAATGATATCGTTTCCAAACCGTACTTTGCCGTACAAATCATTGAAATGTCTCGGCGGGCATGCATAACACCGGCGCAACGCTTCACGAGCGTGCTCTCGCTAGCTGAAGCTTGGTTGCTAGGTTACTAGCTGGGTTTTCTCCAATAAGGGGCCGGGGGGATGCAAAGTTAGTGATTACTGGTTCCATGTTGATTTATTTCAATACAAATTGTTGGGGGGAACTGAAAGGCTAATACCGTACTGGTTACTTTGCAGCTCGGACATTTCCCCCAAAACACATTTAGACATGATCGCAACACAGAAGTAGCCTACTTTTAAAATCCGATCATTTTTAAGACCTTTCAAATTGTTTTGATGATATTTAAGACTTTTTAAGGCCTTAAATTCTGATTATCAAATGTAAGACTTTTTAATACCCCGCGGGAACCCTGTCTATAACATTCAGTACTCACTCAAGCACGTTCTGATCTTTTTCTATCCAATATCTAACTAACTGTCGCTTTATTTCTCTCGCTGTCTCTAACCTCTCTCTATACTCCTCACAAACCCACAAAGTTGTAACAGGTCCACTGGTTTATATAGCCTAGACCACATGTGTCAAACTCAAGGCCCGGGGGCCAAATCAGGCCCGTGGTGGATTTAATTTCGGCCCGCAGGATAATTTCTAATTACTATTAGATCTGGCCCGCCGATAAATTGCACGCACACCTTCACTCCATCCTGAGGGTCTCCTCAGCTCAGAGCCTGACCCCAAACATTGATGAACTTGCACCCAAGATGAGATGCCAAGTATCTGAACTAGCATCACAGAGCAGCAAACTGAGTTTACATGGATGTTTCCTTCTGCACTTTCTTTCTTGCAACAACAGGGCATGTTTGGTTTTTTCTTTGAAGGAAATAGTTTTGTTGAAGCTGTTGATGGCCTGTGGAGAAATGTAATCATAAGAAATGACTCCGGAAAAGCTGCAGATAGAGCCATAAGAAATGAATGCAACTGATTATTTAATGTTTTATTTTGGCCCACTGTCTATTTGAGTTTGACACCCCTGGCCTAGACAATCCAGGTCATTAGAATTTAGTTGTTAAACCTGTTGGTACTTGTACAGTGTAAGCCATGGTAGAGACACAGGTTTGATACAGACTAGATTGCCAATTAAATTGATTGCAGATTGCTTTCTGCTCAAATTTAAGAAGTCAAACATGTCTGTGCACACACACACACACACACACACACACAATAATTATGATTATGAAAAACTTCTGGGTTTTATATTTTGTTAGTGAAAACGAAAAATAAATATGGATATATTAATTAAGGGTATCTGTATATGTGTATATATATATGTATATGTATATGTATATATATATATATATATATATATATGTATGTATACATATATATATATATATGTATATGTATATATATATATATATATATATATATATACATATATATATATATATATAAAAAATAACAATTGTATTGGATGTATGGATTCAAGTTGTGCCCCGCTGGACTTACTTTTCTGTGGTTTATTAGCCATGGAAGATTGTTTTTTTCTTTCATTCGAGTCTATAGGCTATACATGTTATTTCATGCATGTTATTTTTTGCACAGTGTATTGTGTTGTTGTGATGAGAGGGATACAAGTCTTTAAAGGAGAGGTGTCATGGCCATTTCCACTGATCATAATTCCATTGTTGAGGTATACTAAAATAGATTTATACTGTGCATTTTTCCAAACTCACATTGGTTTCTCAAACAGCATCTCTGTAAACTACTTGTATTCACTGAATTTCACTATTTGCCTTTAACGGCTCGTTGTAGCTCCAAAAGCTCCAGCCCCCACCCTCCTTGTGAGCACAGTGTGCTCTGATTGGTCGGGACGTTGTGAATCGCGCTGAGCTCCGTGGAGGTGTTGTTTCCTTGTTTAGGATACATAGCGAAACACAGCCAAACTCATCCTGAGCACACACAAACTCACATCCGAAGTAAAAACAATAAGTGTGGCTTGATATTGAGTAAGAAAAAGGTTGATAAACGCTGTGAGAATGGGTCTGCAGAGAGAATGGGTCTGCAGAGAGAATGGGTCTGCAGAGAGAATGGGTCTGCAGAGAGAATGGGTCTGCAGAGAGAATTTTGCCGCGATCCCAACTGTCTGTTATCAGCCTGCAGCCAGGGAGGAGAAATCAGCTGAGCTGCCTGCTCCCTGCACACAGATGTGTGTGTGAGGAAGTCCGTGGATCGGTCAATTTGGACCAATCAGCGGGGGCTTAACGTAACGGCTCCGCGGACGTAACGTAACGGCTCTTCGGGATTGGTCCATTTCGTTCCGGGTACCGCTTGACATCATGCCGTACCCGGAACTCAAATGGCCAGTGACGTTTCTCCAACGAGGCGTTTTGGGGAGGTATTTTCTGTGTTAGAGTTTTACTCGCTACAGGGTGTACTTTGAGGGTTTTGACTCTGCACACCGTTTACATGCATAAAAACCTTCATAACACAAGGGGACGGGTAATAACCGGAAAAGCATGACATGGGAGCTTTAATAAAAACATTGATCGCTTGAGAATGGCTGGAGAAGTTGTATCACAATTTATTCTGAGCGGATCACAGCTTGCCACAGATGACAGTCATCTCCAGGCTTTCTCAGACTGTGAGTAAACAACTTGTGTTTCACATGTTATGCACATTTTCTAGTCCTCACTGTAAGCTGCACGATATCAGCCTCTCACCCACAACCTCACATACGCATACTGAATGTGCATCAAAGTGTTCCTATGGAGTCAGATATACCTAAAGATGAATTTAAATGAGAGGCGATCAAGATGTTTCTTTCCCGGTGAGTCAACAATGGGTCCTCAAGGTACACGCCCCGATACATCTGTCTAAAATAATAGAATATCACTAGTTGTTCGTCCCACAAGTTATACGTTAACACCGGCGCGGCGTTCCGGTGCGCTCTGGCAGCACTACACCCCTGATCGTTTCACCACGTAGGAACGCAGCAGGAAGTCGACTGGAGTTAAAGAGAGCGGGGCCTAGAAGTTATCCTTCTGCGATGCGTTGCGTGCATGGCTTCCTTCTGCAGGTAACGGGGAGACACGCTCTGGTGGCGGTCTCGTTCAGGATCCGAAAATAAAAAACTTCTATTTTGCACACTTATTCCACTTATTCCTGGTGTGCCACTGGTTACGGTACCGCGTGCCAATGGTGGCATGCGTGCCTAGGGTTGCTGACCCCTGATATAATACATAACATATTATTAATATACTAAAAGGGCTCGCTTCGGCAAAAACCTGATCCATACAGGCATTGCAGCCCTAAATAATAACAAGTAACCTTCATGTGTGGTGCTATCTGTAGTTGTCTGTCTTATTTTTTGTTGAATTCATATTGTTTTCACAGTGCCGTGAAAATGAATTTCCCCCCGGGGACAATAAATCTAAACTAATTTAATATTCAATCCCACACTTGGCGATTGAGAACATAAATTCGTAATTTACCTCGTTTAAAGCACTTTTGTTGTAATACTATGGATTTAGTTGACACTACTAGCCGAGTTTCTTTTGTCCAATATTTCACGGGCAGGTACATTGAATTAGAAGAAGAAGCAGTAGAAGAAGAAATACGCTAATGCTACATTTTCATTTCATTTCAAACCTTTATTACACATACATACAAATAGGCACAACACTGTTACTCTGTTTTTACTGACATGTAACATTTTATTTCACCTTGCTCTATGTTTTTTAACGCACATTCAAAAACGGGAAAATGTTCAGGAGTTTCAACAGGGTACCGGCCACCGAAAATGGGGACTTTGCCCGGAAAACGGGGACGTTTGGTCACCCATCCGACTGTGTTTACAGCTAAGCACACACGCTAACATTAATTGCTTGACTGCCTGCCCACATATCTGATCTAAACAAAGTAACGTGTATTGGGGAAAATAATTATTTAATAATTGTGACATTTATTGTACTTTTTGATGGATGAATGATGATCAAATTGAGGGGCAATGCCCCCTTGTGGCGCCGGGCCCGCCTGCAATGCGAGTGTGGCCAGTGTCGATCCTCTTGGCCTGGCCACTCTTGCAGCAGGTGTACTGACATGTCTGCCGGTGTTCCGGATTAACTGGTTTCCCGATCAACTGGGGCACAGATGTGAGGGGCGTGGCCTTCGACTGAAATACACATTTCGATCGCTTCTTCTGTCGTTTACATAAATGTTTTGGTATATTTGGCTCGGTAGGAAGACTTTGATGCACATTCAGTACCAGTGTGTGAGGTTGTGGTTACGATGGCGATATCCGGACGCGAACAGCGAGGACTACCAAAAAAGAAACGAGTTGACTGGGGATGTCTGTTCAAAACATTGCGAGCTCCAATAAATCATTAAAACCAGCTATTGTTGCCAGAGTTATTACTGATTATCGTTCTTAATGTGATACCAAGTCCATCTGAGACCTGTGTACACCTTCAGACAGCCTCCAAGTGAAGCACACGGTGTTTACTCACAGAAAGCAGCGTGGAGAAGTCTTCATCTGTGTTAAACTGTGACCCGCTCAGGTAAACGGCGATCCGCCCAGGGAACTGGGACCCGCCCATGTTAAACTGTGATCCACCCAGGTTAAACTGTGTTAAGACTTCTGTGGCTATCTACCAGCGATCATGTTTAATATGCTGGGCTTTCCTCGCTAGAGCGGTGGTGTTGTTTTTCCAGGTGAGGTCATCAGTGATGGTCACACCAAGGAATTTGGTGCTGGTCACCTGCGTCACAGCAGCGCCGTTGATGGTCAGGGGGAGTGGGGGTCGACGGTGGGTTCTCCTGAAGTCAACAACTATCTCCTTTGTTTTCTCCAGGTTGAGGAAGAGGTTGTTGTTTTGGCACCACAGGGCCAGCTGGTTCACTTCCTTCCTGTAGTTAGTCTCATCGTTGTTGCTGATGAGACCCACCACAGTAGTGTCGTCTGCAAACTTCACGATGTGGTTGGTGCTGAAGGTGGGTTTGCAGTCGTGGGTCAGCAGAGTGAAATGAATATAGTAAACAGAAAAGGCAGTCAAGAGGAAGTTGATTGAGAGGGGGGGGGGATTATGGGTAGACAGAGTTGAAAGTAAAAAGAGTAGAACTGGATCCAGCAGCTCCTGAGGCAGGTTGCACTCAAGACTTGCATGCAGGGCAAAAATACTCGTCCTCTGTGGAGGGCAGTCCCATGCATCCAACATGATACCACATGATGCAGGTGGTGCACTCAATCTGACAGGGAAAAAGATAAATACCTTAGAATACTGTCAAACATTTAGTCAGGTTCACATCAATCATCCTGATTAGGATGTAAAATGAAGCCGTTTTAACTTCCTTAGACATTATTTCTTTACATAGTATGGCAATGGGTGTCAGATATAGGGTTAACATCTTAGCTGTGGTCCTTTCTGTTTGGAGTCTGTGGTATGTTCCTTCAGCTGCTCCAGTGCCCACCGAAAGTGCAAAGACATGCAAGTTAGGTGAATTAAACTATACATTTTCAATAGCTGTGTGATAGTGAGTGTTCACCCAGTGATGTTGAGGTAACCTATCCAAGGTGCATCCCAGTCTTCCAGCAGAAGGTTGGTCAGGACATGAGTTTTCTACATACCCACGTATCAATGTCAGCCCCCGAGCTGAGCTCCCCACAAGCCCTGCAGAGCTGGGATAGGTCATCTGTAAACAATAAGATAATGTAGTTTAATGGCAATATAGACACATGCAAGTATACCTGGTAGAGTTCTGTATACCTGAATTTGTCACCAGAGACATTGCCATGTCCAGCCGCAACATGGCCACACCCTTCTGGTCAACAGGGTAGTCAATGGTTTGGCCAGACAATATCTGCTCTGCAAGCTAAAAAGTGTCCGATAAGTATAATTTGGAGCACTTTTTAATAATGACAAATAGCATCAGATATAATCAAATGTTTACCTTGCACACAAACACACCGCATGATGCCGAGTCCTGTTGCTTAGGGTGAGCAACGGTTGCGCATGCCCATCTCCCTATTGCCGGACTCTTCTTGCGGACCAATGCTCTACACACAAAACACACATTTATTACAGTTTGCCATTTTTAACATATGCCCAAGTCAAATCATTTAATTCAAGAACACTTGAATCCTGTTCAAGGACAAAAATGCTTGAATTACCTTTTTGTTGCTCCCAAAAGATGATCCATGGTGTATGAATACATGTATTTATCTAATGCACACATCAAAGCTGACATTTCATTCACCTTGTTACGTCCTTGCATTTTTCCATCTGTGCTTCTGTGGCCCCAAATGGGTCCAAGTACAGGGACCGCCTCTCCTTTAGGTACATGATCGATGGAAATGCAAATACTAATTATAACCAACCCCTACATCAGATAGTGTCATGGTTCCGTCTAGATCTGTTTACGTTGAAGATTACTTACAATCAGTGTCCGTGGTGGCAGACTGCTCCAACTGCCACATCATGTTTTAAAAGGTCCAACTAAAAACAAATATTATAATTCCAACAACTAATGTATACACTAACATAAGTATGTATGTGTGTGTATGGACAAACAAACATACATATACACAAAATACATAGGCCTACTTATGTACAAAAAAATAAATCATCCTACTATATAGTCCAACTCACACTTCTCAAAGAACCTTTGTGGGTTCCCTCCCAGAGCGACGTCATGAGGTAGGAGTCTATCAGGAGAGCGCCAGCTTTCCTTCCCACCATAGTCAAATATGAATTGACGATCTAAGAGTACAAAAATAACTTGTGATACAATCTCAAAAAATATCAGTCCAATATTCTTTTGTTTTGTAACTTACCTCTCCCTCCAACCACTTCCCTGGGGCCAAGTCCATTATGTTTTCTGTGTACACTTTATATGGCCCAAACTTGCACCAGAGCGTCTCCTTTCTCCTCCCTGTCCATATTTGTCGAATTACTGTAAATATAGCAATGGCAGTTATTTGTGAAATGCATAATTTGGAGTGTACTTTCTGTCTGTTTACTTACAAAGTTCAGGATTCTTTGGTGCCATTTCGGCGTCGCAGTCCATGGATGGAGGTGCCACTTGTGGTGTTTGTGTGGTGGGTGTTTGTGTGCTGTGGATGAGTGTCTGTGTGTGTTGTGGACCAGCCAGAGGAGAGGGATCGGACAACTCTTTTAGTTTGGCAGGGATCCTCTCCTCTGGCTGGAAATAATGTGTCAAATGGTCAATATTGGTCTGCAGCTTCTTTGCACCCTTACCAGCAATGGCCTTTTTCCCCTCTAGTTCCAGGATGATGTAGGGTCCCAACCAGTCATCCTCCAGCTTTCCCCCTTTTCTTTGCTCCTGTCTCACGTTCCTCTGCAAACCCCTGATCCCCTACTTGGAAGTTGTCCTCCTGGCCCTTTTTCACTTTACTTTTGCGGACGTTGTCCTGGCTTATTTTCATATTATGTTTCACCTCTGTGAATACAGCCTCCTGTTTCTTCAAGCCTTTATGGATCTCCTCCGTTTCGACCAGGCTGCTGACTTTCTCTTCTTTGACCTGCAACAAATGACAGTTAGAATTTTAGAAGGCAGATGATCCAAATGAAAACGTTTGAAAAGGATGACAACATTAGAACATCTTACCAGGTACTCCTTTGGCACCTCTGAAGGATACCTAGCCTCCCTCCCATACATTAAATAGTAGGGGCTGTATTTAGTGGTCAGCTGCTTTTTGGTCCGAAGAGCAAACATGGTGGACTGGAGCACCTGGTCCCAGCGTTTGGGGTGACCAGCCACCATTTTGTTCAACGACCTTAAAATGCAGAATTCAAGTATAGGTATGAGGAAGCAGGAGAGCATATGGGTTCTCATGTATGATAAAGCAACATATCATTAGTCATTAGGAAATGTGTTTGTTATTCTATGAAGAGCGTGAATTCCATCAGATATTGAAAAGCAATACCTCTGAATAGTGCCATTCAATTTCTCCACAAGGCCATTGGTCTGTGGGTGGTACACGGAGCACAGGCTTCTTTTTATATTGAGCGTCTCACACAGGCCAGAGTTGACCTTGAAATTATCATTAGGACAAACAGGTTAGCACAGCAACTACAGTTACATATTGGGGATTCATACTGCATCAACACTATACCTTGTTGTAAAACTCTGAGCCCTGGTCTGTTAGCAGTCTTTGAGGTGCACCACATTTGTAAAAGAAATCAATGATACAATTGGTCACCTCTTCTGCTGTTTTAGTCTTAAGTGGGTAGGCCTCTGCCCATTTGGTGAAATAGTCAACCATTACACATATGTACTGGTTGCCACCATCAGTTACTGTGAGTTTACCCACTAAGTCCATCCCAACCAGTTCAAAAGGCTCCGTAACCTGGGGGTAAAAAAAAGGACATGAGCATTACAGTAAATCACTGTTGACGTGTTTCTACACTGACAATACCAGTATGCCATTGTTGATTTTTACCTCTATCGGACTGTACTCCAGCTTTTCTTTCACGTTGGCTGTCTTGGCCTGGCACTGTGGACACTGAGCAATCTAAAACAGACAAACATCATTTCAAAGTTATGACAAATATGTAGTGCAAATAAATGTGCTATATTATATTTTAAACTGATAGGGTGTTTGCGCATACAGCATCAACAATTTTTAAATACACATTACACTCCTCTGTCCTCTACTTTTGAACCTGAATGTGTATTCCACCACATTATTTTGAAGATACCAACTCACCCACTTGCGTATGTCATTCTCCATGCCAGGCCAATAGTACCGAGCAATAATCGCACAGTGAGTCTTCTCCACTCCACAGTGTCCACCAATATTGCTGCAGTGAAACTCCTCAAACAGTTCGTTTGCTTGTTCGGAAGAAGAGACCACTTTGGCAAGGTGCTCAGCTTTATTTTTTTTGCGCCTGCAGATGTAGTACAGTTCTCCATCTGGTGTTTATATGTCATATTAGATGTATTAGTTTTACCATAGCATATTATCATTGTGTTCTAGAGTCCATATGGCATGCATCCTTACCCTTTATCCTGAAGGTGTCAGCTCTCCTCTTCATCACATATTTCTCTTTCTTTGTTGACCCCTCAGGATACTGGTGGTGGACTTTCACATCCAGAATTTCTTTGACAATTCTGGGATCCATTTTCCAACACTCTCTGTCCCTCTTTCTACAACACCTACTTCCACCTGTCTCGCCTATGCGCCTACTCCTCCCTACCTACTTACCCTCACGTATTCACACACAAACAAATTAATACAACAAAGACAAACAAACAAAGTCACAAATACACACAAACGTACAATACCAGCCTCTCTCAAATACACACAGTCGCACCTCAATTACTCACCCACTATCACTCACCAGGACAATCACTCACTATCACTCACTATCTCACTATCACTCACTATCTCTCGCTATCTCTCTCTTTATCCGTCTATCTATCTATCTCTATCTGTATCTCTCTGTATCTCTCTGTATCTCTCTATGTCTCTCTCGATCTCGCTATCTCCTCACTAACCACACAAAATTGTGAAAGGTTAATCCAACTTATATAGACTGGACCCATGCCCCAATTAATGATAAGTCTGTACACCTGTTGTTCAATTGTATGTTTCACTAACAGACTGCATGAAAGTATAAACAGGTATCAAATCGACTCGACATCATATTAATAACGATATATGATACAAATGTAAGACTGACAACAAGAATAGTTTGTAACGGATTTATTGACGTTAGAATGATTAACAAAGCACTTATATACTAACAAAGGACTGGCTTATCTAAAGCCAGTTGAGGAGCACTTGAAATGTTTTGGCTCTATGAAACCTGATGTACTTATATGATTCTGTCGTCTTCAAGTTTGCATCTTCTTGGTCGAATGCACTTATTGTAAGTCACTTTGGATAAAAGCGTCTGGTAAATGCAATGTCATGTAATTGACGTCAGTGTTTTCAACACAATGATTTAGTTTATGATTCTCCAGAAGGTATCGTGTTGGGTCCGTGGCGCACTCATAACGCGCAGGGCTGGAGGGATTTCTGCTATTGGGATTCGGGTTTGAGTCCAGCATGAACTTTTTTGTTATTTTCATGTCGATGGACACTGAATATTACGTTTGAATAGAGGACTCCTAATATTGTTTGCCAAGACCAACATTAATGACCCATCAGCATTTTAAAGTCTAAGTATCCCTGCACATGCAGCAATGACATTTCTGCTGCTATCTTTGCAAAACGAGTTAACAGTCACATCTTATCTGGATGAGTGCTGCAGAATACTGTTTTTATAAGGGATAAATGTGTGTGTAGTCTTTCATATTAAACATGATCGCTGGTAGATAGCCACAGAAGTCTTAACACAGTTTAACCTGGGTGGATCACAGTTTAACCTGGGCGGATCGCCGTTTACCTGAGCGGGTCACAGTTTAACACAGATGAAGACTTCTGCTTTAAAAACTGTGAGTAAACACCGTGTGCTTCACTTGGAGGCTGTCTGAAGGTGTACACAGGTCTCAGATGGACTTAGTATCACATTAGGAACGATATTCAGTGATAAATCGGGCAACAATAGCTGGTTTAATGATTTATTGGAGCGGATCACAGCTTACCACAGCTGAGGAGTTCTCCACGCTGCTTTCAAACTGTGAGTAAACAACGTACGCTTCACTTGGAGGCTATCTGAAGGTGTACACAGGTCTCAGATGGACTTGGTATCACATTAAGAACGATAATCAGTAATAAGTCTGGCAACAATAGCTGGTTTAAATGATTTATTGGAGCTCGCAATGTTTTGAACAGACATCCCCAGTCAACTCGTTTCTTTTTTTGTAGTCCTCGCTGTTCGCGTCCGGATATCGCCATCGTAACCACAACCTCACACACTGGTACTGAATGTGCATCAAAGTCTTCCTACCGAGCCAAATATACCAAAACATTTATGTAAACGACAGAAGAAGCGATCGAAATCTGAAGTTACCTACTGTAACTCCAGCTTCTATGAGTATTGGCGTAGCCCTCTAAGGCTATCGCTATTGGGTAATCCCGCTGCGCACCCGCGCAGCACTGAAAACACCTGTAGTCCACGCCCGCCCGCAAGGTGGGCCCCACCCTTGGGCTCCCTTCCGGTATAAATAGGAAGGAGACCCGACAATCTGCTCCCACACAAAACAACTTTTCTTCAGCTATTCGTGGAGCCAGTGGGGCCCAGAACTTAGAGGGCTACGCCAATACTCATAGAAGCTGGAGTTACAGTAGGTAACTTCAGTTCTATTTCGTATATGGCTTCGCCCTCTAAGGCTATCGCTATTGGGTTAAGGGCGAAGCAAGATGTAGTCTGCGCCCCACTGGGTCGCCCCGGTACAAGAAGCACAACCACACCTGCTCAGATAATAACCCATGCCTATTGCGCCATGCGAATGGCGCATCACAGTCCCTGGAATATAGCATAACATGAATATTTACCATGAGAGGACGAAGGCTGGGAATAATACATACCCGTCCGCTGTGAGAAAGTAGAGACGAAAATCACACTTTGCCCAGTGACAGAAGGAGGGGGAATAGCAGCTCTCTGTGTGCAGACAGGCAGAAGAGCGCACAGCTGGGTCCCCAACATCACACACTCTGACAAGACATTCCGTACGAAATGTGTCAGGGGAAAAAAAGGGGAATGTCCCTCTCATAAGAGGGAAATACAGGCCACTCTCCGTGTGCCGAGGCAGGAGAGAGGCGCACAGCTGGATCCCTGACGTCACTCACTCTGACAGGACACTCGGCTCAGAGTGTGTCAGAGAGGAATGGGAGACATCCCTCAAATAAAATTGAATAAATGAACAGGGAGAAGACCAAGAAGCAACAGTGCAAATGTCTTCCACTGACATTCCTCCGTGCAAAGCCGTGGAGGAGGAAACATTCCTCTGGCTTTGAGGAGGGGGAAAGAAGCCAGCCAGGGTGATCACTCTTGACCTAAAAAGGTTTGTGATGACCTTAGCCTTAGGCATGAAGCCGGTTTAGCATAAACGGCTGTCCTCCCTGGCGATTGAGGTAGGCTGCCGTGGCCTGTTGGCTGGGCGAATCAACACATGTTTGATTGTACAGCAACGGGGCGAAGTGCTGGAATACTTCCCAACCCGGAGAACAGCTCCAGCACATTTACCCCTGACGCACGGGGTCGGTGCGTGGGCGAATGAACCACCTCTGGAGACCCCTCCTGTGGGGGAGACCCCGGGGAATCCCCACGTGATCAGCTGACGTCATGCTGAGCAGCTGTATCACGGAGAGGGCTGTCACCACGCTGTGGGATGTGACACGCTGGATAGGGAGCTGTCAGTTCCTCCACTCGCTGCAGCGAGAGCCGCACTCTGTTGCTGAGTTTTATTCCACTCGCAGATAAATGAATGTCTGGGGGGGAAGAGGACAACTCGAGCGAGCTATGCACAGGGTGCGTACGGGTGCTGGAAATCCTTGAAAATGCTTGAAATTGTACGAGGTGTTTTCAAGGTTTGAAAAGTGCTTGAATTTTGGGAATGGTGCTTGAATTTGGGATAAAGTGCTTGAAATTGTAAATGCTTTACTTCGCTTTTTAGATTAAAAGAAAATAAAGAAGTCGAAGTGCGCTTAATTGCTTCTCTTTTACATAAAACAGCTCCGCTCCGGCCTTCCCGCGCAATGCGCGTGACCGGCAAGTGTGTGACCTGGGCATTCTGATGAGAGTGATAGATGACAGTATGCCAGGAGGTTGCCGTGTCAACGAGCGTTGGCTAGCAGAAGACAAATACAAGCCATGGCTAAGACGAGGGTCAAGCCCAAGAGTAGCCTCCTGCAAAGTGTGCAACAATAACGATGCGAGAGTCTGCGCTGACGAGCCACACACCATACGAAAGGTACGCCATAGTAGAGCATTTTAGATTAGGCTAACGTTGCATGTAAAATACATGACACTTTTCTCTGTGCGCGGCAAAACAAGCTCGCCAAAATGGCTTCACTAGTCTGGCAGTATTTTAAGTGTCCGAAAATGACAATAAAATAGCGGTATGCAACGTGTGTGTGAAGCAGAAACCCTGCAGCTCCACCCGCTGTGACGGACCGGTGAGCGAAGCAAAACACACATTAAGAGTTAGACCTAACACACTTAGCTATTTTATCTACCTCTGGAACAAGCTGATTCCGGCGATCGGCCCCAAAATTGGCGATCGGAGCATCCCTAATAATTGTATATGATATGTTTTATAATGATTGATCATGAAAGTGTTCTCAAAGCTGGTAAAGGTGCAGCTAGTTTGAATGACTTTGTATACTGCTTGTGAATTTACTCCAGGTGGAACTAAAGTCTGATTTAACACTTGATTATATTTCACATCATTCATCCACATCTGTAAAGTAACTAAAGGTATTAAATACATGTATTGGAGTAAAAGTAAACCATTTACCTCTGACTTGTGTTTACTGCCAACCTAAAAGTACCTCAATAATGTATTGAAAAGTTATTTGGCTGATTGTTTTATATTGGCTCAGCCAGGTTATATGGGATGCCCAGTCTACGTACAGATTGGTCACTCATTTTGAAATATTAAACTTAGTTTTCTTTTCTAAAAAATTTAATTGTTCATCCTCATGTAGAATGCTATTATGAAACACACATTTGGTTGTTTATAGCATAAAGAACATCAGATTTAATGTGAGGTAGGGAAATAATCATTTGAGTATAAGTATGTGTATATAAATATGTAATTTACAACAGCTGTAAGATGCTTGAAAATGCACCTTGAAAATGCTTGAAAAGTGCTTGAATTTGACTTTGGAAAAGGTGTAAGAACCCTGTATGCAGTTTATAACCCAATAGGTTTAAAACAGCAGGCTTCTACAGCGAATGACCCACCTCTGGAGTCTCCTCCTGTGGGGGAGACCCATGGGGATCTTTGAGCTTTGACAGATGCGATACGAGATGTAACGTCTGTAAAGCGACTTCCTCATGCTGGATCGAGCCTAGCAAACAGCAGGTCGTCCAGAGAAAAAAACCTCATTCTCATCCCTCCTCTCTGTGTAGTGGCTCCAGCCTTCTCTACACAAAATGCGAGGAGCCAGGGAACATCCAAACAGCAGACGATTGTCTGGTCTGATATTCCCTGAAAGAGAAACGCAGGAATTCCCTGTGTTTCGGGATGGTGGGTATGGAAGTATGCATCATCCTTCAGGTGGAAGTGAACCAGTCGTCCTGGTGAACACATTCCAGCACCTGTTTGATCGTCAGCATGGGAATACTGATAGATCAAGGATGGGTCTCACTCCCCCGTTGGAGAGGCTTCTCTGTGATATGCTGTAATGGTCGTCATGACCGTGCTCTGTAGGAGGCATATCTGAGACAGAGGAATGCCGCGAGCTATGCAGTTTTATAACCCAATAGGTTAAAACAGCAGGCTTCTGCAGCGAATGACCCACCTCTGGAGTCTCCTCCTGTGGGGGAGACCCATGGGGATCACCGCGTGACCAGCTGATGCGAATACCAAGCAGCTGCGTCACGGAGAGGGCTGTGCGGGTTTTAGACACGCCGGAGGAGATCTCGCTGCAGTTCCTCCACTCGCTGCCGCAAGAGCGCGCTCTGGTGGCTGAGTTTAATTCCACACCCAGATAAATGAATGTCTGAGAGGGAAGAGGGCAGCTTTTCTCCAAATTCATTATGAAACCCAGGCTTTGACAGATGCGATACGATATGTAACGTCTGTAAAGCGACTTCCTGAGTTTCGGGATGATGATAGGCTACATGGAAGTATAGGTGCTTCCGGTTTATGGAAGTGAACCAGTCGTCCTGGTGAACACATTCCAGCACCTGTTTGATCGTCAGCATGGGAATACTGACAGATCAAGGATGGATCTCATCCCCCCTGTCTTTTTCGGGACAAGAAAATAGCGGGAGTAATACCCCTGATTTTCTTCCCGTTGAGGAACCCTGGAAATAGCCTCTTTCAACAGGAGTTCCCGCAGCTCTGCTTGGAGCGCAAGACACTGTTCTTGGTGTTAAGGAATAATTCTTCTAGATATCTAACCTTTTACTCTGACATGTGTTATTTCCTTTAAGGAAAGGCCTTGGTGCCATATGTGTTGTTGTCCCCAGTGTGAGACCGGTCAACTTGACTCGCACGTAGGGTAATTGTTGTGAGAACACTGAAGCACTTCTTTATCGGTGTTTGTGGGCTCTCGGATGTGAAATCCTTGAGGCCATGAGCGTCGGACGCAGGTGATTCAGTGTTTAGTCTACTCCTTCAGAGATGTTGATTTCTCTCTGTGAACCTGTTAAAAGGTCTAGCATAGAGAGAGGTTCTTCAGAATTGACGTGGCAACTCTACCGTGTGGTCAGAACCTCTGACTCTTTGATTTGTGATGTGAATCCTCCGGCCGAATACTCTGAATAAACCCATCAGTGTTTGACATCAAAGCTCCAACTCTCACCGTGTCTCCTTCCTGAGTCGGTGACTCCATGCATTACTACACAGAAGTTTCCTCCACAAATTGGCGTTGTCGGCAGGATACCAACAGATCTTCAGAGACTGGTAAGTGTGATTTCAAATCTACATTTGGACATTGCCTTACCAGAATCTGTGATTGACGGTATCCTAAAATTATCTGTGAAGCTAAGCGGCTGCGGTTCGTTTTGGTTAATGAACATTTGGGGCTATTAACCCCAGGGGATCATCCAGGGACTCTGTCCTGGCTGGTTCCCTCTGTGTGTGCTGCTCGGGACGTATGTGCCGTGCAGGCATACACGGAGATGTTTAAAAAAAACCTTAATGAGGGCAGCAGTAAAGTGGAACTTCTGTGTGAAATCAAAATAGAGATTTGTAATGAACAAATCGCCGAGATTCCGGGGGTTTCAGCGGCCAACACTAGCAGTTAACTAAAGCAGCCATAGATATTACCCCCAGCGCCTCTAAAAAACACACGGCTCCAGCTGCTGCAGCTCCGGGGAATGTGTGTCAAATACCTCCCCGTATCTGCATGAGCTGGTGAAGTGAACTCAGAGGGAGAAAATCACAGCTTTTGTCTATAACTTTAACTCACACCACCGCCGTCTCTATTAAAAACGAGACGGTTTAAAAGCACTCTCGTGGCTTGTGGCCATTTACGATGTGCTGGCAAGTGCGAGGTGCGTGCATTACCTGATGCGACAGGCACCCTACATTGCTGAGGAGCTGATGTCGGTCCGGGGTGCATACATAAAATGATAGGCTAATTGATCATGGGTGGGCAGTGGTATGCAAGTGTAGAGCAAAACTTTGTTTCATCGTTGGGATGAGCTTGATGGGAGGTGTGTAGGCTGGTCGAGTAGGACTACAGTTAACTGTGTGGTTTCGGATAGAAAGGGTAGAGGAAAAAAGTCTATGTGCCCCGATCGGGGGGGCATAGCACCACTAAAGCAGGGATAGTGGAGTCGCAAGAGGATAAGCTAGTTATTGCTCTTGGACGGTCTTCAGGCACCGATCTAAGGACTTGTATACAAGGGTGGAGGTACGAGTCAAGGTACCCCACTGGATTCCCATTGGGAGAGATCATAATAGTCCCTACCCCCTCTGAAACCTCTTTAATCCGGACTAAATTGAGCTGGATGAATTTTTGCTGTCACGCTGGTGTTTATTATGAGTTCATCATGTTTGTTTGTCTGATTGTTTGTATCAGGGGTCTATATTGGTTTGTCTAACCGCCGTTTTGTGCATGTTTTGTAACAACTAATAATGAATCAGTCCATAGCCAGGGTAAAATAAACTAAGCTTTAGTTAACTCACCAAAAGTAAATGACTTGAGAAAGATAAATAATATATAGTGTTTTGCAAAATTCTGGTAGTATAGATGTGCTGCAAAATGAAAATAAATAGCAAAAGAGTGTTTTATGTCCTGCATCTGAGTGTGCAGAGGAAATGTAAACAAGAAGCACACTGTTCAGGGTGTGCGCTGCATCTGAGTGTGCAGAGGAAACGTAAACAAGAAGCACACTGTTCAGGGTGTGCGCTGCATCTGAGTGTGCAGAGGAAATGTAAACAAGAAGCACACTGTTCAGGGTGTGCGCTGCATCTGAGTGTGCAGAGGAAATGTAAACAAGGAGCACACTGTTCAGGGTGTGCGCTGTAGGTGTAAGAAGAAGAGAAGATAATATTACTTTAAGAATACATTCTTAAATTGTATTGCTGGTATGTTAAGATATGTTTGTGACCTTTTATAAACCCTATGCCCCGTCCTGCACCCTGAGACCCTCAGAGGCATCACTGCTGGTCGTAAACAACCTGCTTGAGGAGGTCAGGGTGGCAAAATCTGTCTGCTGTTTTAGGTCAATATTGTATTATTTGTTTCATTTATTCTTAAATCTATGTATTGTTTGGTAATAATGAAAAAAACGTAATGTATTGAACACATTCCGAAACAAAGCTGATAAGACAGAACTAGACTCAGACATAATACAAATTATTGTTGAAACCTTTTGCGCTGTTGCTGCAAAATGGAAACTTTGTTGATTATCTATTCCAACTGGCCACTGGATTCAGATAATTAATATAAGTTGAAGTTTAATTACAGTTTTAAATATAGTTTAACATTCTTTATTAAACTGCTTCAAATGATTTCTCGTATCAACCAATTGGTCTCCATAGACATTACTACAATTCTAATAGTTGTTAAACTACTGACAAGTTTTCTGAAACCGAGTTTATGAACAAAAGAGTAAAGGTCGCTGGTTAAGCCAGGATCAATATATTTGTTGACGTTTTCATTACAGTGTGCATAATAAATGTGTTAAATGAATTGAGCAATTATTTAAAAAGTATAATGTTGCAATCTCTTTACAATAAGTAATTACAGTTAACAAAGAAGTGGAGGTTGTTTTCCAAGGGCCTCTCCTTCACAGCCCTACACTTTAAATCATGAGACTTTCAAATCATAACAGACAGAGATCGGTATCACTTTGTGTTGCAAGCCAAATCCATGTAAAGGTTCTACTTGAGCCCAATTTAAATACCATAAAGAAAGTATTGAACCCAGCTCAAGCTAAATGTCAAATGTATTTAATTAATGTACAAGTGTTTTGATTTATTTAAAATATTCTAATCTCAGCTTCTTGCGAGTTCAGTCTAAGCAACAAATTGTTTCTCATAACATTCTCACTGCTGTCCCAAATGTTTTAACCTTGGGCAGACAAGCTGTTCACACACCCACACACTTTGGATAAGTAGTCACCTTATCCACATTGTAAATTGTTGCCTTCTTTAAAGTTATTAGTAATTTAAGATTAATTATTAAATTAAATGTGGTACATAAGATAAAATAAATAAAATAACTTGACTTGATCATTTTGTTCACAACATTAGACCTGTCCTCTAATCTCTACTAGAATAAGATAAGTGTGCATGTTTGGATGTTTTAACACTCCTGTAATGTACCTAATCTTGATATCTTTTTCATTACAGAGCTGGGGAAATGGTGTATTGATTAGATTCTGATCCGTGCAAGTCCAATTTTGACTGACTTTAGTTCTAATGTTAATGTTAATTTGACTTCAACCCATAAGTAATTATTTAAATTAACTCTAAATGTCACATGATGATGGATTAGTGTTCCACATTTCTTCCACTAATTTGTTTTACAATTAGGCCAAAGGTAAAGAGAGACATTGATGACCTTGTGTCCCTTTTGTTAGTACGTGGTTCCATTTTGTCTATGGCCTTGGACGGCTTCACTAAAAGTCACCCAGTTCTGCCCTGCTGCAGTCCGGCTGAGTGCAGTCACAGAGATGCTATGGCTGCTCTACATGACATTAATGGTCTGGTCTGAATGGACACCATTTCCTGCTCCCAGAGAGAATGACACTCCTCAAACTGAACATTACAGCCGTTGATACTGTCTCACATGGGTCTGCTCCCCCCCACTGAGCCATGAACTGAAAGCATGACATCTGCTATGAACACTTGGAAGCCTCCCTGTCACACCAGCACCAACCCTTGGGTCAGTCAGATGAGACTAACGGCTTCACTTAGGGCATTTGGTTCAGATACATGACTCTCGTTACCGCAGAGTGGGTTGTTTTTAAGGCTATTCATACTGCTATGCAGAGGACGCCTGTAAGTGGGCGAGCTGGTAAAAGCCCCTACTATTGTTCAAATAGGCCTAATGTCAGGGGTCTCTTAATGTCTAGTTCTACATGTATTCACATTATATAGACAATGTTTCCACCTGGTAAAACTAAAGGCTGCACAAAACTCAGGCTACAATACAACCATTCTGTTCTGCTCTAACGATTCAATATATAGATTCTACATCAAAACAATTAGCTTTTATTGTTTCCAATGATAACGTCACCTTAAGTGGAGGAATGCAAACCTGTTTTCAAATGTAAGGTTTTGATTTTGTTTGACATTTCTCAGTAATGACACCCTCAGACACCCAGTATCATTCATGCTATGCCTTCAGTAATAACTCAGATGTTAAAGGGATGAAACTGTTCCTCCCAAATCAGATAAGCTTTGTTTTTCAACAAATGTATCAATTTCCTGCATAATATATGTTTATCACAATGGTTTTTGTAAGCTGCACACAGGTGATACTGAGTCTTCTCGATTAATAGATTATAAACTATACCATGTTTAAATAGACTCCTAAGTTATTATTTCATATGTACCATATGTAAGAAAAGGGAGGGAAGAGTCAATTATATTGAGTAATTGATTTTATATTGGGTAATTTATTTCTCAAACCTATGTTTTATGGAAGAGACTAAATATTTCTGATAAACTAATATGTTATCAAAAGGTAAATGGTGAATTAATATACATTTAGAATCATTGAGAAGGGGTTATATCCACAGGGACAAGCTCACCTTTAACTTACAATAACATTTCTCTGCTATGGACTGATGAGTATATGATTCTTGCATGTTCAATGACTAACTATGTGAAATATCTAACCAATATGTTGAGAAGGTTTCACAGGCAGGTGGCTGACAGGCTCCCTCAGCCTGGAGAGGAGATAATGTGCTAATCAAGTCTCTTGAAAAATATGTTTTGTCTCCCAGGTGGAAAGGTCCTTTCCAGGTGTTAATAGTGACCAGAACAGCCTTAAAAGTCCAAGGTAGGACAGAGTGGATCCACGCTTCACGATGCCGTCTGTCTCCTCCACCGGTCAGTGGGGAGGGTCAGGGTGTAGGCGTGTGAAGGCGGTCCTCATACTCCTTGTACTGCTATACCTGGCCAAGGAAGCCCTGCTGGACGACGCTGAGGCAATCCCAACGACAGGTGGCGAGGGCTCTCGCCACTCCGAGGGAGAGTATAAGGTGCTCTTATCTAAGGGCACAGACAGGTTGTTTTCGAGCACCACACAAACATTCTGTATGGTGAGAGAGAGAAGAAGGAGGAAAGTGGGCCCCGAGAGAAGGCTTCTCTCTCTTCCTGCTCTTTTCAGTGACAAACCCCTTTTCATCCCCAAGAGAGGGTCACAGAATATTTCCTTTGAATGTTCGACTACAAAATGTAACTCCAATGACTGTGTTGTTGTGTTTCCTGTGTTTTTAAGCAAAGGCTTGTGGGCGTGGAACGTCTATCCAGAGACGGGGTACCAGCGGTTCCAGGTCTCACAGCGGATGGTAAGAATAACACTCAACACTGTTGCAAATGTGCCCCCAGAAACGTGGTGTTTCACTAAGGAACAATTAAAGGATGATCCCATGTGTACCACATGGACACCAAATTACAAAGATCCCAGTTCAGGGGTCACTAGATGTTCATTTAGTGAACCAGGTTCAGATGTAATTAAGTCACCAGAGAGTGATGTAGACTCTTCAAAAAATGCCTTAATTACTCCACCTAAACAAACTCAAACCAATTCTGCAATGAGTTTAATGTTAGACTATGCACATGAACGCAATGTTAGCAACTGTTGGCTGTGCCAGAACATGCCAGAATCCATGTACTCTCCCATGTTCAGCCCAATTCCTTTCACAAAAGCTGACTACAGTTTAGTCACCTGGAGTGATATAGCATCCCGAATTAGCAAGGATGCAGATGATTGTTACACCCCTTCCTACCCCATAGACTTTGAGCAACCTTTGAAGTACAATGGCTTAATCTCGCTCATTGTTGACACAGTAAATAAAGACTACCTGCCAGACGGTTTCAAACGGTTGAGGGTTCTAAAACTTATATATGTGAAGAAATACGTTGAACTAGCTTTTGAATACAGATTCCAATTAGCTCTAGTCCAGACTAATTGCTCAGCCACTTCCACAAGTCCAACATGTTCACCTCAACCGCACACACCATCTTTGTTGGTTGAAGCCTTGGTAGCAGTTGTACCCTGGTTTGGCGCCCGAACAGTGAACTCAGTGAAAGTTAAAATACACGTGACTGTTCCGTTTATGTTCCCCCAGTTGTGGTGCATGAGTGGAAGAATGTGTCCATCTGTTTCCAGAGCGTAGGAGGGTTTTCGCCCTCTAACGATGTGGGCCACAGCGACTGTAACACCGTAGTAAAGATCAAGTTAACCAGAACTCCCCTTCCAGAGAGGGTTTACTTGGTTTGTGGGAACAGAGCCTACGGTTGCATGCCTTATGATACTTTTGATGGCACCTGTTATCTAGCCTATCTAATCCCTTTGATCCGTAAAGTAGAGACTGAGGAGATTGCAGCAATATTCCCTGCCCTACACAGAACTCGTAGAACCATCACAACAGGTCAGCAGCTGGCTAGCGCATTTCTGCCCTGGTACGGTATTTATGTTTCCCAGCAGGAAATTATAGCTCTCTCCAAGGTTGTGGAGAAGCACCTTAATGTGTCCAACACAGCCATGTTAGCTGAACACAAAGAACTGCAGGAAGTTAGAACAGTGGCATTACAGAATCGCATGGCACTGGATCTTCTACTAGCAGCACAGGGGGGGTACATGCAAGGTGATTGGATCTGAGTGTTGTTCTTTCATCTCTGATGCCACACCTGAGGTCATGGATATGGCTCATGATACTGCTAGGGGAATAAAAGAATTGCACGAAACTCATGGGTTTGCATTTGGGGATTTAACTGGAACATTTGGGTCATGGGGAGGGGGGATTGTAAAATTCATTGTTACCATTTCAGTGTTTATCCTAGGTGTGCTAATCCTGATAATATGCCTAGTCACTGTAGTTAAACTAGTCCTGCGAAAGATTACCAAAGTCGCCCTCCAGGCCCCACAGAGACTAGTGGGGTACACCACCGTTGATGACACCGTGATGATGTACGACGCCGAGCTTCCAGACCCGTGGGTCGCTGCCGTGGTTTCCGAACCATGGGTTCCCCCTTACAATGACCAATGAATTAAAATTGATGCTGAGATTAAAGAAAAGATATTTTGACTTTTCCCTTTCAGGTTGTTACACTACACGACAAATATCTGATTTTTCCTTTTCAGATTTTGAACACTGTATTTGATTAAAATGAATGTATTGATTTTTCTAAGACTAAATGCCTTACTCTTGACTAAAGCGTAATGAAGTAAACATAAAGTAATCCTAAAATTGAGGACACTGCAACTTTGCAGATTACAGATTGATCAAATCACCACTGTGAATGTTATGCCTTAGCTGGATCTCTGATGATCCTAAGTTTGAAATGCTTTTGACTAGTGATTGCCTTAAAGCAAATCTTTAAGCTGTTTCTGGTTTTGATTTTATAGTTTGATAAATGACATTAACTAATGGTTTAAATGATAAAAGATATTAGTTTAAAACAAATATTTTGCTATTATGTATCTGTGTTTTATGTGTGTTCATTATTATGCTTTTGACAAAAGATGCTCCAAACACTGATGAGAGATAATTTTTCCTATTATGATTGCCTGTATCAATCATTGTGATTGAATGTTTCAATCTTACTCTACTTTGTGATGTAATTGAATGTAAGGTGAGACCACACTCGAATCTGAAGATTGATTTAAGTATTGACCAGAATTATTAGACTAATGTTTTAAGGTTATCAAAAATGATAAAAAGAGAGGAACTGTTAAGGAATAATTCTTCTAGATATCTAACCTTTTACTCTGACATGTGTTATTTCCTTTAAGGAAAGGCCTTGGTGCCATATGTGTTGTTGTCCCCAGTGTGAGACCGGTCAACTTGACTCGCACGTAGGGTAATTGTTGTGAGAACACTGAAGCACTTCTTTATCGGTGTTTGTGGGCTCTCGGATGTGAAATCCTTGAGGCCATGAGCGTCGGACGCAGGTGATTCAGTGTTTAGTCTACTCCTTCAGAGATGTTGATTTCTCTCTGTGAACCTGTTAAAAGGTCTAGCATAGAGAGAGGTTCTTCAGAATTGACGTGGCAACTCTACCGTGTGGTCAGAACCTCTGACTCTTTGATTTGTGATGTGAATCCTCCGGCCGAATACTCTGAATAAACCCATCAGTGTTTGACATCAAAGCTCCAACTCTCACCGTGTCTCCTTCCTGAGTCGGTGACTCCATGCATTACTACACAGAAGTTTCCTCCACACTTGGGATGACAGGAGTGTTTCCTGTATCCCATTGAACTGTGGGGGGGGGGGGAGGCGAACTGCAGGGTGTACCCTCTGCTGATCAGCCTGCTCATCCATCTGTCCATCAGACACACGCGCTGTCGCTCTGAGAAATTCTCTGAGAGCGGGCGCACATGGTCGAGATGTGTTGTGGTCGTCTTGGCGACGAGCCACGTCAGAGCCCTTGCCGCCGCTGCCTGTGAGGCAACCCAAGGTGGGCCTGAAGCGAAAGGGCTGTGAGGGAGCCTCCACACGCTGCGTTTCACTCTGGCTCTCATCATGAGGCGTGTACACGCTCAGAGGATGAATGGAGATGTATGCAGTGTTGACCACATGAGGCGTTATAACGGCGCTCATGGGTTTATTATGACCGTGTGTAGGAGACGTATCTCGGACAGAGGAATGCCGCAAGCTCTGCGGTTTATTAACCGATAGGTTAAAACCAGCAGGCTTCTGCAGCGAGCCCTGCTGCCTACTAATCAACAGATTGGTGGCAGCTGGCTTAGTTAGCGAACTCTGCAGTTTATTAACCGATAGATTAAAAAAGTGCAGGTTTTCGCAACGAACCCTGCTGGCTACTAACCGATAGGTTATAGACAGCTGGTTTACACAGAGTGGAGGATATGTGAGAAACACTTGATGATACTGATGACTCAGACAAAAAGTTGGAAAATGAACCCATTTTATTTCTCTATCCCCCCCAACACGTCAAAGGCGGCTCTGTTTTCTTGGAGGCTCACGTGGAGCGGATACAGAGCGGGAGTGCCTCCCTCCCCGTTGGCTCACCGCCGAGAGACCTCTGGGGTGGCGGGGGGGCGGAGACGCGGGGCGGAGACGTGGGGCGGAGCCCCTGTCGCCGCCGACGGGCGCTGACGCCGCGGTTGGTACCTCTCCGCCTGCCGCTGTGGCCGGGTTGGACGCTGCGGCTGCTGCGGGTGTTGGTGCCGTTGTGGCCGCCCAGCAGGCTGGAGCCAGCTGACGTGCTGGCGGATGTCGTCCGCCTGTTCCGCAGCCGCCTTCATGGATTCCACCATGGCGTGGAACTGGGGTCCGAACAGCCCGTCCGGGCTGATTGGAGCATCCAGCAGCACTTTTCTGGCCGTTTCTGTAACGGATGCCTGCTGCAGCCAGAGGTGGCGCTGGATTTGCGTCACCCACGCGGCGATTCTAGCCTGGGAGACAGCAACAGACGCACACAGTGTGAGCGCCGTGCTGGCAGCCTTGGCGATCTCCTCCGCTTCGTCAGCGGCCAAGGTGGTGGACCGCTCCACCAGCGTCACCACCGAGTTGGACAGCAGCGCGATGTTGTTTGCCGCCGCCGACGCCTGAAAGGCACACTGGTGCACCCGGTCGGCCTGGCGGGCAACATACTGGTCCCTGGGGGAGGCCAACGTAGGGCGCCGTCCGGCGATCATGTTGGCCTGCCTCACCCCAAAAAACGCCGTCAGGCCCGGCTCCAGCGAAGGGGTGGCTGGGAATCCCACATCCGTAAAACCCTCCACCTTGGTGAGGGGAACAAATGTGGCCACCGGGGCCTTCAGAGTCCTCAGGTTCGCCGCTGCCCCCTCCTGGTACCTCCTGATGGCGGGGAAGCGTGGCCAGATCGGGTCACTCCTGACCGTCTGCACCCGCGAAAAAACTCCGGTCATGTCGTCCGGAGCACTCCTCTCTGGGGGAACGGGGAGACCTCTGCAGGCGGCCGCCTTGCAAATGATCCCCGGCAGTTCCAGCAGGATGCCACCTATCGCCGGCAGCGCCGTGGTGACGGAGAAGGGGACCACGTGCTCGGCCAAGTCGACACCCTGCTCCGACTCTGTCTCCCCCGTCCGGGGGAGAGGAGGGAGGGGAGAACCATCCGGTGAACCGTGGAGGGAGATGGGGTAGGAGTCGTCCGACTCCTGCCCGGCACTCGGCTCCAACTTTGAAGCTTGTAACGGCATAATTACAAGCGGAGAACGGAGTAACTTTACGTCACTGCAGGCATAACAGCCGGTGTTTCTCGTGAGTGTTTTCCCCGGGAAACAAACACAATACACACAAACGCAAAAATACACAAACACACACGTATATACACACAGACCAGTAATCCAAACGAAAATATCTTCCCTTCGTACTATTTTGATCATTTGCTCCGCTAATAATCAATCAGATCGATCCAGAGAAGAGGAAACTTTAACCTCTTAAGCACGGCGGTCCCCCCATTGGACCCCTCCCACCTTTTTTTTTTTCGAGATAATGTCTCAGGGCTTCTTAACATTTATGAAACTATTAATGTGTAGCACCAGATTAACGGGAAGAATCTCAGCTAACTGAAGATATGAACCATTTTTACCAAAACAAAACACAAGTCTCATAAGAAGCGTCTAAATGACCCCTGAGCGAAAAAATGCTAACGCACTGCGGCACACAATTCAAGATAAAGATACCCTTATTACTTATCGTAGCTGCACATACAATATAGCCGATTAAAGCTGAGACTCCACTGATTATTTAGGTATAGTATCATCACTGAGCGATCCGAACTTGCGACAGGGGAAGCAAACACAGACATCACAACACGTACCTTTACGGAGCTTTTACGGCAGATCGTCTTACCGTAGCTGTCAATTAGGTCAAAAGACGTGTTCAATGGCATTAAAATGAAAAAAAAAAATGCTTCAACTGTTGATCCATAGGTTGATAATGTACCTGTGCCTTTGAAGAAATTATTTATAATCCATAATTCCATTTTTTATGTAAAAATCGGAGCGGAAAAGTTAGCTGCTAATGGTAGCCACCAGAGTGTATGCAGCTTCCGGTTTTGGTAACGCGTCACTCTCACTCCTTATTTGTTAACGTTTTGGTGTGTATATAACTTTCCCTCGATTCCATTGGCTCTAGCGGTTATAAAGAGATTTCATTCATCAAAATCGAGCAAGGGGGGCCAGAGATAGGTCAAATCCACCCAAATGACCCCAGAAGTGTTTTCTTTTTGGCTAAACCTCTCTAAAAAGGTCAAATTTCACTTGTTTTGCATCAATATTGATACAGGGTACTTATTATATGTTGTACTTTGGATTCCTAAAGCTTTTAGTCTACTAACCCATCATCCAAGGGTAGTTTTCACTATAAGTAAAAAATAATTTTTGGACGCTGGGAAAGGATTGCCCCGACACCTAGATCCGAGGCATCAACCTCCACCACAAATTGGAGTTCTGGATCTGGGTGAATGAGGACAGGAGCGCTGGAAAACAAATCTTTTAGTTTACCAAAAGAGGACTCGGCCGCAGGGGACCAGGCAAAAGGCAGTTTGATAGAGGTTAACTGGGTTAGAGGAGCAGCAATACGACTGTAGTTCTTAATGAAACGTCTAGAGAAATGTGCAAACCCGAGGAACCTCTGCAGCTGCTTCCTGGTTGATGGAACCGGCCAGTCCCGAACTGCTTTCACTTTAGCTGGGTCAGGTTTTAACTGCCCCTTTTCAACGATGAAACCCAGGAATTGAACAGATGACACATGAAATTCACATTTCTCAGCCTGTTCTCGAGGAGTCTCTGGAGCACACATTTGACATGAGAAACATGATCATCGAAAGACTTTGAGAAAATCAGGATATCATCTAGATAAACAAAGACAAAGTGGTTTAGCATGTCCCTCAAAACATCATTTATAAGGGCCTGGAAGACAGCTGGAGCGTTTGTTAACCCAAAAGGCATGACTAAATACTCAAAATGACCCAGGTGAGTATTAAATGCTGTTTTCCACTCGTCACCCTCTCTGATGCGAACTAAGTAGTATGCATTTCTAAGGTCAAGTTTAGTAAAGACAACAGCGTCATACAATGGGCCGAAAGCAGAGTCAATGAGCGGGAGAGGATACTTGTTTTTGACGGTAATGTCATTTAGACCTTTGAAGTCAATACAAGGACGCAGGGACTTGTCTTTTTTGTCCACAAAGAAAAAACCCGCTCCCACAGGTGAGGAAGAAGGACGAATGATGCCAGTGGACAAGGATTCCCCAATATACTTCTCCATGGCCTCTTTCTCCGGCCTGGAGAGGTTGTACAGTTTTTTTGTGGGTAAGGGAGCACCAGGGAGCAGCTCAATAGCGCAGTCGTAGGGCCTATGTGGTGGCAGAGAGAGGGCACGATCCTTGCTAAACACAAGTTTAAGATCATGGTACTCGCTAGGAATAGATGAGATATCGACCTCCTCAGCTGGACTTGGGGATGGGGAAGAAAATGCAGTTTTAGCTGATCCTAGGCAATGTGAGTGGCAGTGATTACTCCAACCAGTAATGGAAACAGATGCCCAATCTATCTGGGGATTATGAAGTTTAAGCCAGGGTAAACCGAGAACAACAGGTGACAGCGGAGAGGAGATAACAAAAAGTTCTACAGTCTCTTGATGATTACCGGATATGGTCAGGGTAATGGGAGCTGTGCGGTGTGTGACCTCAGCTAATAGTCTGCCATCTAATGCTAACACTTCTTTAGAATTAGCCAGTTCAACGGTGGGAATGGACAACTTAGAGATGATGCCAGAGTCAATGAAATTGTCATCAGCTCCAGAATCAACGAGGACCTGGAGGGGATATGTGTCCTGTAACATACCTGGGATTTGAATACGACGACCAGGGGATAAGGAAATGGAAGAATGGCTCACCAGCGTTCCCCTTATGGCTGATGAGCCCGCTCTTTTGGCATCTCGGGACACCCCGTGATGTAATGGCCCCCTTGTCCGCAGTAGTTGCACAACCTCAGGCGGAACCTGCGTTGGTGCTCTGCTTCAGTCAACTTCATCCGACCGATCTGCATGGGCTCCTGGTGAGACGTGGGTTGAGATGCTGGCGAGAATGGTAAACGAACACTGGCGAGCTCCGGAGGTGGGCGAGGAACAGCTGGTGACACACAGGAAAGGGGGGAAGGGAAAAAGGCCCTCTGCCTGACTGACCTCTCCCTACGTCTCTCCCTCAACCGGTTATCTAGACGAATAGCCAGACTAATTAACTCCTCTAAGTCGGAAGTCTCGTCCCTAGCGGCTAATTCGTCCTTGATTTCGTCCGCCAACCCTCTTAAAAACACATTCTGTAAAGCCGCTTGGTCCCAAGTACACTCTGCAGCTAAAATACGGAAATCAAGGGCATATTGGGAAACTGAGTCTCTTCCCTGACGGAGAGAGAGAAGCTGGCTGCCTGCCTCCTTACCCCTAACAGGGTGGTCAAAAACCTTACGCAGCTCTCCGGAGAACGCATTATAATCTGAACACAGGTAAGGCTTGTTAGAAGAAACTGCCAGCGACCAAGCGGAGGCTCTCTCAGAAAGAAGGCTCATAACAAAAGCTACTCTAGACTGATCAGAGGCATATGTAACTAAAAGCTCATCACCTCTTTTTGATTGCAGATCTTTGGCCAGAACTTTAGTAATAATAATAATGGGTTCCATTTATAAAGCACTTCATATTTGAATTCAAATCCCGAAGTGCTACAGGCAGTGAGCATGAACAGTATAAATAGACATGACACAACACGGTAGAATTAATAAAAAGCAATACAAAAATAAATAAATAAAAATAAAGATAAAAGGATGGTAAAAGGGGTCTAGGCAAAGGCTCTTTTGAAAAGATGGGTTTTGAGGCCTTTTTTAAAAGCCTCCACGCTCTGTGGTGCTCTCATGTGGTCGGGGAGAGCGTTCCACAGACTGGGGGCAGCCGAGCAGAAGGCCCGGTCTCCCACGGTACGGAGCTTAGTCCTGGGGGGTTTGAGCAGGTAGGAGTTGCTGGAGCGGGTGGTCCGCAAGGAGGTATGGGTGGTGAGGAGTTCCTTGAGGTAGGGAGGCGCAGTTCCATGGACACACTGGTGGGTGAGGACGGAGACCTTGAATTCTATCCTCCGTTCTACGGGTAGCCAGTGTAGTGATTTAAGGATGGGGGTGATGTGGTCATATTTGCGCACCCTCATCAGGATCCTAGCAGCGCTGTTCTGGATGTTCTGGAGCTTCTGGATGCTTTTGTTAGGGATCCCGATGAGGAGTGCATTGCAGTAGTCCAGCCTGGAGGAGACAAAGGCGTGGACCAGCTTTTCGGCGTCAGACAGAGAGAGTGTGGGTCGGAGTTTGGCGATGTTCCTGAGGTGATAGAAGGAGTTCTTGCACAGCTGTTTAATGTGGGCCTCAAAGGTGAGATGGGCGTCCATTTTAACACCCAGGTTGGTGACTATTGAGGAGAGGGTAATGTCCTGGCCGGAGAAGGTGATGGTGGTGATGGTGGATGACTGAACCCGGTGTGGGGTGCCAACTATAATGGCTTCGGTCTTGGAGCTGTTTAGTTTCAGGAAGTTTTGCTTCATCCACGCCTGTATCTCCTCCAGGCAGGCAGTGAGTGTGGGTGAAGGCAGGGCTGCAGAGGTGGTAGGGTTGATCCTGAGGTACAGTTGGGTATCATCAGCGTAACAGTGGAATGATACTCCATGTCGGCTGATGATAGAGCCAAGGGGGAGCATGTAGAGTGTGAAGAGGGTGGGGCCGAGAACTGATCCTTGAGGGACACCACAGGTGACGTTGTGGGTACCCGACTCTGCCTCGCCCAAGGAGACGTACTCTGTTCTCCCGGTGAGGTAAGATCTGAACCAGTCAAGGGGAGAGTCAGAGAGTCCGATGGTGGAGTGCAGACGATGGAAGAGGATGCCGTGATCGACGGTGTCGAAAGCTGCAGTGAGATCGAGGAGGATGAGGAGAGAGGGAGAGCCAGCATCAGCCGTCATCAGCAGGTCATTGGTGACCCTGACCAGGGCAGTTTCTGTGCTGTGGCCTGAGCGGAAACCAGACTGGAACTTCTCAAAGAGGCTGTTGGAGTTTAGGTGGTCCAGGAGCTGAGCAGCAACTAGTTTTTCCAGCACCTTCGACAGAAAAGGAAGGTTGGAAATGGGTCTGTAGTTGGCCAGGACTCCCGGGTCGAGGGAGGGTTTTTTGAGACGAGGTTTGATGACAGCGGTTTTTAGGGCAGAGGGGACATGGCCAGCCTGGAGAGAGAGGTTTGCGATCTTAGTGATCATGGGGCTCATGGTACAGATGTAAGATTTCACAATAGCTGACGGAAGGGGGTCCAGGACACAGGTGGAGGGCTTCATCCTCCTAACGATGCCCTCAACCTCTCGCTGAGAGACGTACGTGAAACAGCGAAGAGGCTGGGTTGTCCCAGGCTGTGGGTCAGCAGTTGGAACTGGAGGTGTAGAGGGGCTAGAGAGGAGGGAGCGGATGGTGTCAACTTTGTTGGTGAAGAAGGCGGCGAAGTTGCTACACTGCTTCTCAGTGGAGTCGGAGTGTAAAGGACTTTGGGGTTTGAGGAGGTGGTTAATGGTGGAGAACAGTTGCTTGGAGTTTCCAGAACTGTTGTTGATGAGGGAGGAGTAGTACTGGGACCGTGCATCTCTGAGGGACTGTGCGTAGGCCTTCTGGTGTTCGCGATAGGCTAACTGGTGAACAGTGAGTCCTGAGGCCTTGAGCCGCCGCTCAAGGACACGCCCAGCTGTCTTCATTCTCCGCAGCTTGCCGGTGTACCAAGGGGCTGAGCGCGAGAAGGTGACCATCCTGGTTTTGAGGGGGGCGTGCAGATCAAGGAGACGGTTAAGGGAGTGGTTGTAATAAGCAACTGACTCATTTACTGATGAGAAGGTGGCGGATGAGAGATGCTGGAGATCCAGGGTCATGGTGTCCGGGTTGATGTTCCTCAGGTTCCTGAAGCGGATTTGGCGTTTGGGCATGCTGAGTGGGGACTGGAAAAAGAGCTCCATAGAGATGGTCTTGTGGTCAGACACCCCCAGGTCATACACCAGCAGATTGCTGATGGGGGCGGAGTTTGTGATGACCAGGTCGAGCGTGTGGCCCTTGGCGTGTGTGTCAGTAAGCCTCTGATGACTGGTTCTGTTAATGTTGGCTAAGTAGTGGAAGAGTTGGAAATGGTGTGATCCCTCACAGAGTTGTGTTGGGAGAAATCACTGGCTGTTTACATGCCTTTTGTCTTGCAAGATCTTTGGAAGGTTCTGTGATATGTACAAACTTTTAAAAAGATACGTTTTACAGATTGTTCCTTTTACAATATCGTCGTTGTTGTTGTTTGGTAACTGTTAGTGATGATGGTTTTATAACTTGGATAACTTTGCCATTTGTTATTCCATAGCTGCTATTGTTTTGACAGCAGGCTTATTCAAAGGGTCGTTTGCACATTTATGGATTTCATCCACATTTGTTATGAACCCTAGCCTTATGGAAGAGTTTTAGTAATGGTGTGTTTTCAATGTCTAGTTCAGGGGTACTCAAATACAAATCTTAAAGGTCCACAAAGAAAATGTTCAATAAGACAAAGGTCCGATTAATACGGTCATTCAAACTTTTAAACAATTGCAACAAAATTCTTAACACGAGGTTGCAAAAACAAAAAGTCTTGAAGTGAATCAAACCATCCCAAGAATCAAAGTCGAAATAAGTCCAGAACTATTGTACATTGTGTCAAACACTGTTGCCTAATGAGAGAAGTGACACCTTTGGTCTGTTGCCAAGACTTTGAACTTTGGCACAAAAGGCGTGATGGCCAGGCGGACACACTGATGCAAGTGTTCATTGGTGAGTCGGCTGCGGTACTTGTTCTTCACCATGTTCATTGTTGAGAATGCAGACTCACACCTGTAGGTTGAGCCAAACATTGTAAGAATGTGAAGTGCCATCTTATGCAGGAGAGGGAAATTAGCTGCAGTGACCATCTTTGTCCAGAAGGTGGGAGTGTCACAGTCAGCCTCTTTCAGTGCAAGGTTTTCCTGGAGGTCAATCAACTCACTTTGCAGAGAAGCAGCACTGGCCCATGGGAAGATTTGTTGTGCTTCTGCAGAGAACTCTCTGACATTTCTGACCAGAAATGGGTTTGCAATGTACAGTAGGACTTGTTTTCCTAATCTGAAGTCATCAAAGCGAATCTTGAAGTTTTCAATCAGCTTCTCCAGGAATTCAACATGATTCTGAGGACGATTTTCTCCTTTGGTCTGTTCCAAAAGTTTGGGGGAGTGGAGCAGTCCCTCCTGTAGGATAAAAATAAACAAGAAAAATATATAAGGAGCACTGCTTAAAAGGGTATGATAAAGTATCAAAAAGGTGTTCATTGGAATCCAGGAAATGTGTGTGGTAGAAAATATTAAAAAGGCTTACCTGTAAGTCACTTTTGAAAACCTCCAGTTTCCTCTGGAAAGCACGCACTGCTGACATCAGCTCACACACTGTTGTTCTTGCCCTGCAGCTTGAGATTTAGGTCATTGAGATGAGATGTTATATCAGCCAAAAATGCAACAGCTTCCATCTTCTCTTCATTTTGCATGAATTCCATGAACTGTTTTGCTTTTGCTCTGACAGAAACACTTGCAGCTCTTTCCTAATGGCCCCAAAACGCTCCAGGACCTTGCCTTTGCTCAGCCATCTGATGTTGTGCAGGAGCAAATCATCAAAAGTTGCATTGACCTCTGTCAGGAATGTGCGCAGTGAAGATGATGCTCTCAAAAAGTTTATGAGTCTCATCACTGTTGCCATGATTTCAGAGTACACTTCTCCAAGATGTGCACAAAGGACAGACTGGTGGATTATGCAGTGGTATGAGATCAGGTCAGGGTGGTGATCTTTCAGGCGCTGAACCAGTCCTCTCTCTCTCCCCATCATGGCTGGAGCTCCATCAGACACCACTTTCTTTAGGTCTATCCCTCTTTCATTCAGCATTCCCATTATTGCTTTATAAATGTCTTCACCCCGTGTGTGTCCACTGAGGTTTGTCAGGCCCAACACATCTTCAACAAACTCCCCCTTTGCCTCATCATAAAATCGCACAAACACCAGCAACTGAGCATTGTCAGTGGTGTCAGTGGACTCATCCACAGCTAAGGAAATGCACTGTGCATTTTTGATTCCATCACAAAGCTGATTAATCAGATCACCAGCCAGTATTTCCGTTCTTCTGGTTGCTGTGGAATCTGAGAGGGGGATTTGCTTGATTTGACCTGTTATTTCCTCTTTTTGTTTGCCTTCAAACATGGTCTCCATCACTTCAGTCATGCATTCTTTAATTATGTCTGCATCAGAGAATGGCTTCTTGTGTTTAGCCAACACCCATGCCACTCTGAGTGAGGACTCAGTTGCCTTTTCTCGTTGTGACATAGATGTTACAAGGATCCTGCTTGCAGCTTGATATGAGGATTTCATCCCATTTATTTTTGTGGTTCTTACCGCTGAATTTTGAGGAAAGGTCGCTTCAAATTATTGTGTTTCGTTTCATAGTGCCGTTTCAAATTGCCACTCTTCACAAGAGCTACCGTTTCTTGGCATATTAGACACATTGGTTTGGTGCTCGCTGGAGGGAGGATGAACGCATGTGTTGGTTAGCTAGCAGCACAGTTAGGCAAACCATCAGTTTGGCAGTTGGTTAGTTTCTCTGCTGGGTTCTTCGGTTGAACCGTAGTTTCTCTGCTGGGTTCTTCGGTTGAACCGTATTTTCCCAAGTTTCTAGCCGTTTCTCTTTCTTTTTTTGTTTCCAGGTAGGTAAATCCGTTCAACAAGTGTTTCTTCTTATAATTTTGTCAGAAAAGTTGTAGTTAAAATCTTCAGGAGCTCGAGATGATGCTGCTGTTCTCATCAAACTCTATTCAATCAATCATTCAATCAATCAATCAATCAATCAATCAATCAATCAATCAATCAATCAATCAATCAATCAATCAATCAATCAATCAATCAATCAATCAAGCAACCGCAATCAAGCAGCAATCATCAATCAATCAATCAATCAACAATCAGCATCAATCAATCAATCAATCAATCAATCAATCAATCAATCAATCAATCAATCAATCAATCAATCAATCAATCAATCAATCATCATCAATCAATCAATCTCTCCT